>NW_027209095.1:0-34257 GCF_027789765.1 Dendropsophus ebraccatus
AAATAGAAAGGCGAATATAGACCTGTCCTTCCTTAACTTTTCTCTAGACTCAACCCTATTCTGAGATGTATGGTGTGAGATTTCAGCTTTTCCCAACAGCTGTATATACAATTTGTGAATACGGTGTGTATGTCTATGTGCTACATCCAATGATTTTTATATAAATGAAGCCTTTATAGTGTTCTTAGATGTCTTGATTTTTTTGTTGAATTCATTCAATAACAAACTATAATCATTAACTTAACTAAAGGAAAGGTAAGGATGGACACATAATCATTCGTTTCTATTATATCAATCATATTTGTTACACATTGCAAGACAAGCCCAGAAAGAAAAAAAATCCTTGTAGGGTATGTCACCTTATTTTGATACCAATACATGTCACTGCTGCTATCACAGTTTCATAGAATATAACATGGATTCTTGTCCAGTAACTGAGGCAATGCAGTTTCTTTTTCTACATTGCCACAAATGGCCTATTGCTACATATGATCAAAAACTTTAATAAGGTTTTATTAAAGTTTCTCTCCTGTGATTTCTCAGGTAGAATATTTATATAATGAAGTATAGTTACTCCTGCTTTCTGCATAGACTCTCGGCCAAGGGATGTATTCTGCATTGCAGTTGGTATTAAAAGTGCAAATTATTGTTCTGTGTAGTGTAGAGTTGTAATAGATCACCCTGTAGGGCCCAACAAGCTACGTTGCATTCAATTTTCTTTGGAAATTTAAAGAGGCTTTTTCTGTGTAAAAAAAAATAATAATAAAAAAGTGGAATACATTGAGTGTTGTATTATAGAAATATTTGACTTTAGAAGCAATTCCATCATATAGTGTTCAACGGTGCATCATATGTCACCACACTTAGAAAGGACATTTATTAAGGTCGGTGTATTTGCTTGCTATTCTTAAATTAGGCTCCAATCCAAATCATCCTGCCAGATTTACTAGGAGGCATGCACCTCTTAGAAAATCCAATGGGACTTGCATCTGCCGCACGGCAGGGGCAGAAATCTACGCCCTGCTGCCTGTAAACTCTGCTCCGAAGAAAGGCTAGATTTTTGCCATGATTTACGGCAAACGTTAATCATTATAATTAGGTGCAAGGAGGAGGCCACGTCGTGCCATGCCCTCTGCCGCCCATCATGCAAGTGGGCCACGTGCCACAGAGAAGACCCAGATCTTTGCACAAAATTGAGTGGTTTATGCAAAAATCTGTGCCTTTTCCCATGTGTGGGCGTAATCGTAAGTCTCCTCCATGGTGTGGGCTAGAGTTTACCTTGTTTGATACATTCTGGAGACCTGACCTAACTGTAATGACATTAACTTGTTCTTATAGCAGTTTTTTTCCCCAAAGATACAAACAAATAGACACCATGCGATATAGCTTATTTATATGCACAATGAAGGTGCAACATATGTTGAAATGCTAATTGGACTGTTTGACTGTTTGACGAAGAGAAAACCATCTGATCTACTGTTAAAAAGAAGTGTATGTAAGGCAAGGTTCACCCTGTGTTTTGGCATCTTCTCTCACTCTATCAGTGTTTGAACGTTGAATTTGAACGTGCAGAAAAACCTGGTCAACCACGTTTTGTGTACATTAAAAAAATGTAAAACAAAAAATAATCCATTTCCATCAGTTTTTTTTTTTTAATCATGTAAGTAAATTTAAAACTGATGCTGCAGGATGGCATACACATGCATCTGTTTTGAACCATTCATTTTTGCATTGGTTTTTACTAGAGATGAGCGAACCGGGTTCGGGTTCGAGTTGATCCGAACCCGAACGATCGCATTTGATTAGCTGGGGCTGCTGAATTTGGATAAAGCTCTAAGGTTGTCTGGAAAATATGGATACAGCCAATTACTATTTCCATGTTTTTCCACATAGCCTCAGGGCTTTATCCAACTTCAGCAGCCACCGCTAATCAAATGCCGAAAGTTCGGGTTCGGATCGACTCGAGCATGCTCCAGGTTCACTCATCTCTAGTTTTTACCTTTTAATGGATAACACAGTGGGAAACTCAGTGGGAACTATTCTAGGCAATGTTTTGGGCAAGCTGCCGTTAGGACAAAAATGTGCAACTTTTTACTGTTTTAGGCTGGGTTCACACTACATTTTTGCAATCCGTTTTTACATCCGTTTAAAAAAAATGGATGAAAAAACTGATGCATTTGTGTGCATCCATTTTTATCCATTTTACCATTAAATTCCATTAAAAAAGAAATAAAAAACAAACAAACATCAAAACGTATGCGTTTTTTTTAACAGACACAAAAATGAGGTTGACTACATTTTTGTTTACGTTCAAAAAACCTGATCCGTTTTAATCAGTTTTTTTTTTAATAATGGAAGTCAATGGAAAAACGGATCAAAAACGGATGCACACACATGCCTCAGTTTTTTCCAATCCGCTTTTCATCCGTTTTTTTGCAAAAAAAACTGATTGCAAAAATGTAGTGTGAACCCAGCCTTACACAGCTTAAAAAATGAGGTGACTTTATGCCACTTAACTGATTTAACATACTTTCCATCAGAAATTGATAAGCTGGAGTAGATTTCAAAGTATGGTATGAAGTATGGTAGAAGTGCTATGCACTGTGCTCTGTAAGAGGGGCAGTGGGTAAGTATATTTTATTTTTCTATTTAGCACCTACTGAGATGCAAAAATCACAACAGGAGAACAAGGAGGACAGAAGAGGTACTGTTTCTGGAAGAAAGGAGCCGTGTTATTCTAAATTTGGATACCTCCTTTCAAGGGGTAGTCCACTGGGGAAAAATGTATGAACTGGTGTGAGAAACAAAATTGTAAATTACTTCTATTTAAAAATCTCATCTTTAAAATCTTCCAGTACTTATCAGCTGCTGTATGCTGTGATGTATTCTTTCCAGTCTGAGTGCTCTCTGCTGCCACCTCTGCCTGTGACAGGAACAGTTGAATCAGGAGAGGTTTTCTATGGGGATTTGCCACACCACTTCTGCAAGACATACAGCAGCTGATAAGTACTGGAAGGCTTGAGATTTTTGAATACAGTAGAAGTATACAGTATTATGAATTTGTAACTTTCTGGTACCAGTTGACCCCTTACAATTCATGTCCTCTGTGCACCTAACAGCAAATGTGAATATTGTATAAAAGTTATTATACCAATGAAGCAACAGGTCAAGTTAATACCATGGTAACAACGTTCCTTATACAGTAAACTATTCAGCAATCTTAGTGGTTTTTTATAGTGAAACTTAGTGGTGGACTTCCTTTAAATGAAATAAGTGTTTTTAGATTTAAATGCTTCAAGATCAACCAAGAAATGCCCACATCAAGGAAACATAGCATACAATTTTTTGTTGTTGCAAACATTTTTAAAAAGTTGGTTGATTAACATTAATAAAGGGGTAGTTCAGAAAAAAAAATCTTTCAAATCAACTGGTACCAGAAAGTGCCAGAGATTTGTAATTTACTTCTATAAAAAAAAAAATAAAAATCTCAAGTCTTACAGTACTTATCAGGTGCTGTATGTCCTGCAGGATGTCTTGTATTATTTCCAGTCTAGAAAGCAGGAGAGGTTTTCTATGGGAATTTGCTACTGCTCTGGACAGTTCCTGTCAGGGACAGAGGGGCAGCAGAGATATCAAACTGAAAGAATACACCACTTCCTGCAGGACATACAGCAGTTGATAACTACTGGAAGACTTAAAGTGTACCTGTTGTTATAACTTTCAAAATCTAAATCAACAGTAGATGTGGGATATAAAGCAAGTTTGCAATACACATTCATTATTTTTGTTCTTGTTATCACGCTGTAAAACAAAGCTGTACTTACCAGAAATCCAGGTCCAGTCTCCTGAAGGCAGATTTTCTAACTTGCGCTGCTTGAAAAAAAAAAAACAGACTAAACAAAGGAATTCCGGCCAGTAAAGAGAGTCACAGCTCAATGTATCCATCAATTACATGATTGCCTTCTCTCTGTGAGCGCTCAGATGGCCTGAGATACATAGGACTTCCTGTTTTCTGTTTCCTGTTTTGTGAGAAAAAAAAGTCAGAAAACAGGAAGTGCCGTGTTTTCCATGATAACAACAACAAAAAAAAATAATGAATGTAAATTGCAAACTTGCTTTATATCACATCTACTGATGATTTAGATTTTGAAAGTTATAACGACAGGTACACTTTAAGAGTTTTTTTAATAGAAGTAAATTACAAATCTCTGGCACTTTGTGGCACTAGTTGATTTGAAAGATTTTTTTTTTAACCCCTTAATTTCCCCACTAAAATGTGCCCAAAACTATATGCAAAGTATATGCATTAATTCCAATATACAAAGGCTGCAGGTAGTTGCTCGGTTATAGACACCTGTTCTGCCGCCATGGTAAATGAGCGTTGCTGGATGTTGTGTATGAAAACAGGTTTTAGCAGGTCCTTTCCGTGACCCATCATCAGTAGATTAGAGAGTAATGAAATAATGGCAAAGCAAAGAAAAGTGAAGCCCATTAAGTGTGAGCGCACACGGAGATGCTGAGAGCAGCACATTTCATGTTTTGTGTGTAATCTATTTGAAATTCACAATGACACTTTCTATCTAATCATCTTTCATGCCGCACAACATTTTTTCCCCGGCACTTTATCTGACATTTGTGCTTAAACAAGGAAGAACGTCCGCTGACAGTGCAAAATTATAGGACGCTAAGCTTCCAGATTACTATCTACATTAGGAGCGTACTTGTATACAAAATGTACTTGTGTACGACGACTGTTTGGATGCGGCTGAATGCCATTTCTGCTATGTCACTGCATAAACAGGATGAATTGTGGGATGCATTGGATGCATATAAAAGGAGCATTATGCATACGGTGAGGATGGATTTATCAGCGCATTGTTGGTTATTTTATACAGACTATGTTAATGCTCACTAAATTGCTTGGATAAGGTAACCTTATGTATGTTTAATGTACTGTTTATGACAAATGGGGCATCAGGGCCCTGAAAAATGAATTGTAAATAGACAGGAAGGAATTTGTTTAAGATGTGCTCCACTGTCGATTTACCAAGAAAAATCCATGTTTCACTGATTTATGAGGTCTTTCTTGTTATTTTCAATCTCTGCAATAGTCCCAGGTCTTGATTTGACTTTTTCGGGGCAAGGAAAGGAGAGATTAAAGGGGTAGTGCTGCGCTAAGAAATTATTCACAAAATAACACACATTACAAAGTTATACAACTTTGTAATGTATGTTATGTATGTGAATGGCCCCCTTCCCTGTGTTCCCCGCCCCCGCCCGTGGACCCGGAAGTGTGATGCACTATACATACCTGATCCGTGTCAACCCCCATCCGCATTTCTTCTGACAGTGATGTAATCTTTGGGAGGCGGGCCGACCCGCTCATGCCGTCCCTCATGCCGGCCCCCCTCTGCCGCGTCATCAGCTGCTCATCCGCGATTGGCTGAGCATAACTGTGCTCAGCCAATCGCAGCTGAGCACAGTTATGACGCTGCAGAGGGGGCCGGCATGAGGGACGGCAGGAGCGGGGCGGCCCGCCTCCCGAAGATTACATCACTGTCAGAAGAAATGCGGACGGGGGTCGACACGAATCAGGTACTGTATGTATAGTGCATCACACTTCCGGGTCCACGGCCGGGGGGCGGGGAACACGGGGAAGGGGGCCATTCACATACATAACATACATTACAAAGTTGTATAACTTTGTAATGTGTGTTATTTAGTGAATAATTTCTTAGCGCCGCACTACCCCTTTAAAGTGTTTGGGCCCTGTTATACGGAGCGATATATGGCCGAATCAGACCGGATCAGCCAAATATTGTTCTGTGTATTAGAGACAATGATCAGCTGATAACAATGATCATCGGCTGATTGCGTATTTAGGTCCAACACCAAAATAACGATTGAATAAACTGTTAATACAAGACCTTTCCCCACTCCGGTTCTTCTCCTGCCCTCTAATTGCTTCCTGTTGCTGCAGTTGTAGCTTCAAAGCGGTCTCTGAGCTGACAGGCCACTCAGCCAATCACTGGCCACAGCGGTCTTAGTCACTTATTGGCTGAATGGCTTGTCAGCTCTGAGACTGCTTTGAAGCTACAGCCATGGTGCCTGAAAGCAAGCAGAGGGTGGGAGGAGACCGGGAGCTTGGAGAGGTAATGTAATAACAGTTTAAGGCAAGGGCTGCACTGACATCACTAACGATGTCCGTGCAGCCCTTGCTAAACGATTAGCCGTGCAATAGGCTCATATACACTATTGATCGGGCCATCATTGGTCTGTCTAATAGGACCCTTACAATGTCCAGATGGTTGAAGTGACCATGGCCATTCTCAAGCATGTCAGTAAACTACAGTTGGCTGATTTAGCTAATGTGTATTCTAGTTCATAGTTTTGCTAATCGTCTAAAGAAGAGAGCGATAAGGGTACTATTACTGTACTTCTAGTAAGTCCCATAGTATAATAAAAGCAGGGGTGTAGGGGTACAGAGGAGGCAGACACCATAACTCTGCTTGACAAGTTCTCTCTGGTTGAAGCGTTGCTGAATTGCACTCGGATATGCAATAAAAATTTGAAGATTTTATTTGCACATACTTGAATGCTGTTGGACTTTCTTGTCTACCTATGTCTCCAAACGAGCATTTGGGTTTTCTGGTCTACTGGCCTACTACTGGATTAAAGTATGCTATTGGACTTTTCTTCTTTTGTGTACATCATCAGATGATCATATCCACTCAAACATAACATTTAATATGTTGCCGCCTGTGGTGGGACTAACAATTCATCCTATATTTATTATGTATTCAGTCTTCCTCCTACAGTGCTGAGCTGCTGCTTTCTGCTGAAGACACAAAAATCTGTGTGTGAGTTTTTCTCTCTGTCTTCCTCTCCTCCCACCTACCTCCTCCCTTCTGAGATGGCTGATGTAAACAAGTCCCTGACAAACTTTATCTACAACTTTGTAGCTTCTTTGTAATGCTGGGAGTATTATTATGAGGCCAAATTGCTTCTGAACTCACTGTGATTAACCCTCTAGACATCACAATGTTGCAGATGGGGACTTGTTTACATTATCCATCTTGGAAGGGAGGGTGGAGGAGGGGAAGAGAGAGAAAAGCTGACATACATATTTTTGTGTCTTCAGCAGAAAGCAGCCGCTCAGGAGACTGAATAGATGATAACAAGCATGGAAGGAATTGTTAGTCTCACCATGGGCGGCCCCGCTCTGAAGACTCGTAGGTGGCCCTGGACGTATGGGTACGCCCAGGGTCATCTAGGGGTTAAATGTTTTCATGAATTTATTAATTTTGCCTATAAAATAAATAGATTTTTTTCTTATGAAATATGACCTTTGAGGCTGAATGCAATAATCTCCTTTGCATAGCATATTTCTCTTTCTTGATATCTATATATTGCTGTCACCTTTCTCTGTTTTCCTGACTTTAATGACAATGAGAATATGAGAAAGTTTTCTCTACTGTACAAGAAGTGGCAGTTAAAGGAGAAGTGCGGCCAAGTATCTTTTTTTTTTTAAGGCAGGAATGGGGGGACACACATAAAAAATTTGGGGATCTCAAACACACCACTGCAGTCACTGATTGGCTTAGCAGCCAGTCCATCAGCCCTGATGGCCATCCCCCCTCCCCCTGAGTCGTGACATCATCAAAATTTAGGGGAAAATGCCTTCCAGTAGCAGTCCTAGGGCTGGTCATGCGGTGGATGGCAGGCACCGGGAGAGGTAAGTAAAGATTGGTTATTATATTCCCCCCTTTCCCTTGCCTTTAAAACAAAAAAGTACTTGGCCGGACTTCTCCTTTAATTATAAGGCCCAGTGGCCAGAGCAATAACTGCAACCTGAAGATATTTATACAACAGTCTATATGAACATAATTCAGTGCAACCCAGTCTACAGCCTGATGCAGCCAGATAGCACAGCCCATTGTCATACACATTATTATACCCATAGTGGCATATACATTTCTTCTATATGAAGTGTCCAGGTACAGGCAGCTAGGATTTTATGTGATAGTTCATGTATCCTATCGTCCACCTTTAACTTTCTGCAGTGAGTGTGCGATATATGAAAAAAGTACACTCACGTTTCAGTAGTCTTCATCTTGACTTCTTTATTTTAGCAATAATATGTAAAGTTCGGCTGTGTGTGGTCAGAGCACTGGAGATAGCTGGAGGTTTGGCGTCCTCTCCCTGCCGCGCGACGTTTCGGAAGGCGGGGCTTCCTTAATCATGCGCACAGGTGCGCGGTTCCCACTCAGCTTAATCATGAGCACAGGTGAGCGGTTCCCACTCAGCTAAATACCGACGTCTGATTATACAAAGATATAGTTATGTACATAAAGACATATAGTTATACAACGTCATAGCACAGTGATATAGATACGTGGACGACGTGTTCCTACTGTGGAGAGAAAGTGAGCAATCACTGATGGATTTTGTGTCATATCTGAACACCTGTCACCCCACGATAAAGTTCACCTTAGAACATGATATAAGTGAAATTCATTATTTAGATGTTCAAGTGACAAAAAAAGAGGAAGGGTTTGACACCACACTATATGTCAAGCATACAGATAAGAACAATCTGTTACATCGTACTAGTCACCATCCACCTCAAGTATTTAATAGCATAGTGAGAAGCCAAATGCAAAGAATAGAAAGAATAGTGAGTACAGAAACAAATAAAAAAAATATGTCAAAAACAAATGAAAAAGAAGTTTCAACAAAGAGGGTATAAACACAGAAAGAAGGTAGATGCTACCAGCTCCGTAAAAACTTGTATGTTTATTACGAATGCATCTTAAAATAACAAACAAATAAAAGCATAGCAGCGCCGATGCGTTGCGAGGTGTAACCTCTTAATCATTAAGCCATGATTAAGAGGTTACACCTCGCAACGCATCGGCGCTGCTATGCTTTTATTTGTTTGTTATTTTAAGATGCATTCGTAATAAAGATACAAGTTTTTACGGAGCTGGGAGCATCTACCTTCTTTCTGGACTTTGAACGGGTAACGGCCCGTGATACTACTCTACGTGCTCCTAACCTGGAGAGAGTTTAGAGCACATGCACCACGCTGAAGGGGTGAGCTGATTCCATATCTCTTTAGGGTATAAACACAAACAAATAAAAAAAGCTATGATGAAAAAGAAACCACAAGACACACTCAAACAGAATCAGCAGAGACAAATATTAGTGACTATATTTGATCATCATATCCCAATAATAAGAAAAGCTATCAATAAATTTTGGCCTATAATGCAAAGAGAACCCAAATTTGGCAAATTATTCCAGAATAAACCCATGCTAGCATTAAAAAGAGGTAAAACGATAGCCAACAAAATGATAAAGAGCGACATTAAAAAGAAAAAGGTGAACAAACAGACATTTTTGAGAACACAACGCAAAGGCACATTTGGGTGTCTACAATGTCAGAATTGCACATCGATAATTAAAGGAGACGAGATCCAACATCCGACACAGGGTTACAATATGAAAATAAAGGGATTTTTTACATGCAGCACACAAAAGGCTATATACATGCTCAAATGCCCGTGTGGGAAAATATACGTGGAGCAGACAATGAGACAGGTACGGGTAAGGATAAATGAACACAGAGCAACGATTAGGAGACATTTAAAAACAGAAAAAACAATGGAAGAAGAAAAAACTAAACATGGAGAAACGAGTGTTGCTAGACACTTTAAAGAGGCAGGTCACCACATATATGAGCTGAAATGGTGTATACTTGAAGAAATACAAACTACGGGTTCAGAAAATAGAGACAAACAGCTGCTACTCCAACGGGAGACCTATTGGATAAAAAGGCTAGATAGCATCGAGCCAGTGGGTTTAAATGAAATATGTAGCTTTAAAGCATATCTATAGATGTCATCCTCCCTAAGTAGACGACGTAAATGTATTAGTATAATACTGTTATTTTGCTAGAATACGTTATTAGATTGAATATGTATAAGCTGTGCTATGTCGTTGTATAACTATATGTCTTTATGTACATAACTATATCTTTGTATAATCAGACGTCGGTATTTAGCTGAGTGGGAACCGCTCACCTGTGCGCATGATTAAGGAAGCCCCACCTTCCGAAACGTCGCGCGGCAGGGAGAGGATGCCAAACCTCCAGCTATCTCCAGTGCTCTGACCACACACAGCCGAACTTTACATATTACTGCTAAAATAAAGAAGTCAAGATGAAGACTACTGAAACGTGAGTGTACTTTTTTCATATATCGCACACTCACTGCAGAAAGTTAAAGGTGGACGATAGGATACATGAACTATCACATTGTTGCATGCCAAAGAGGTGGGAATTGGCTGTATCCACGTTGATTGCTCAATACTGAGCTTAGCTGTGGTCCGAAACCAGACATTGCGCTTTGTTGAAGCTAGGATTTTATCCCTTCCAGTAACTCTTTACAAAAAGAATAGCTCCAACCTCCACAAAGATACATTATATGGACAAATGTATATGGCCTCATCTTGAATTTGGATGTTTCATCCAGTCCCATTGCCACAGGTGAAAAAAAAATCCAGCCCCTACCAGTACATCTGTAAAAGTATAGGTGATTCTAAAGTGCACACACTGAATTCCATTGTGATACTGTAATAGGAGCCACGGAGTGTGAAATTTCTTCATTCCTAGATTTCCTACAAATAACTGAGAATGACATAATAAAAAATTGAGGACTTTAGGAACCAAAGCAGTACAGCTCCAAATATGCAGATCACTGAGCCAGGGTCATAGGGTGCTGAGGTGCATAGTGCATGAATGTACATGAATGGGTATAGTGGTTTTATATCTTTTCCAAGCCCCAGCAAAATATATTTTTTCACCAAATACAAGAATACCCCTTTAGTGCTTCCACTTACCCAGACATTTTGGACAATTCATGCAAAACCGAAAAAGTTTACATGAACAAAGCATTTATATATGTGGAGGACTGTGGGCTCTCAGATTGCCCCCATCTGGATCAGAAAGCCAATCATTTCTTCTTACAAAACTGAAAAGAATAACCTATTCTGGGGCGTCTATTGGTGGGCTCTATAGGAACTGCATGGTCTTCCTTAAATGATAAGTTAAGGTGTACCTATCATGCTGGCCCTGTGCCAGATAAGCGAGGAGTTGCTTTGTGAAACCGGAAGTTAGGGTCTCCTTAGATACCAACACACTGCATGCATGCAAACTCCCTTGGATTAAATGGGGGGGGGGCACACACAATATTGTTTTATAGTTTGTTTGTATTCAAGGATACACAAACTTCTGGTTTCACAGAGGAACTCCGGCACAGGGCCGGCATGACCGGTACATTTGAACTCTTTTATATATTATATATACACCAAGTTCACATAGGGTATTTAAACATTAAACAACAGCCGTTGTTGCCAGTTTGCAACAATGTCTGTTGTTTACTTACAGCGGCCGATTGCATTAACCCTTATGGAATCCCGGGCGTAGTGTATACACACTGTGAACACTATGGGCGGGATTCCATGCGGTCTCACAGAAAACTGCCATGTCTATTTTATGCGGCCACTATTCAGCAAACAGTGGCAACACAATGTAAAGTACAGCTCCTGGACGTACTTTACATTGTGTTCTTTGGCTTAATGGAGTGCGCGCACACACGAATGTACCAATTAAATTGATGTGATGTTCACCCGGCCAATACTGCAGTATCAGCTGGGTTTAACATCTCAGACAGTGTCCGTTCCGTCACACCGCCGTGTCAAAGAACGACTGCTGTTTTGCCATGTGTGAACATGGCCATAAAGTGATAAGTAATAAAATAAATATGAATGTGATTCACCATGGCTTAACCTCCTTTCCATTTTCTCGTATTGCATCTCTTTGTTTATTGTCTTTGTGCGACGAGAAATCCTCCGCTGCTGCTCTTCTTCAGGGCATTTTTCTTCCCGCTTATAGAAATTGTAGTTACTCTTTTCCTTCCCGCTCTGTATTTGATATTTCATTTATGGCACCTTTTAAATAATCTAAAATATGTTTTTTAGTAGAACAATGTGATGGGGGGGGAGGCTGTAAAATATTAATATCCCCGAGCATTATAGTAATGAGTATGTTGATGTAGGCTCCTGTTGTTCGGAGAATAGGTTGTGTTGCGATGTAACCCCCCCCCCTCCTTAATAAGAGAAACGATTGTAAAGTTTATAATGAGTTAGATAGATATGGAAATCATAAATGCAATCCGGCACATTTCATTTCGCGGGGCGATGCATTGTAAGCTAATTACACAAGCTGTTGACATAGAGGAAAGATTCTCGGCAGTACAAATACATTGTTTGATGAATAAATTGACAGAGTATGTGCTGGTTTTAATTATTCTAGATCCCATTAAGCCATTACAGAAACAGCTTTACTGTATTATAGAGGAGTAGCAATATTTACTTGTTTCAGGCATAGGGCTCTTGTTACAGTTCCAATTACTGAAGCTGCCAAATTTTGTTAGTATAATTTAAT
Organism: Dendropsophus ebraccatus; assembly: GCF_027789765.1. NCBI lineage: Eukaryota > Metazoa > Chordata > Amphibia > Anura > Hylidae > Dendropsophus > Dendropsophus ebraccatus. The sequence goes on from NW_027209095.1 coordinate 12,509, forward strand.
AGGCTGCATATGAAATGCACATAATTTAGAACATAACTTGTAAAAAGAAGCTATGATATACAAATGAAGGCTGAAATATGTTTTGTGTGTCTTTATTGCCATGTATTATGAATATTATGTGTTTTTCCCCCACTGGAATATCTGCTTTCCTTACTACATACTGTATATCGAAAAGTCATTTAACAATGAAATCTAATGCTTGGGTCTATATTGCTTATGAACAATTGATACTTTGAATGATAAATTAGAATGCTTTTGTTTGTCGCTTTTTCAGTTCTCATTTATCGTTGTGTTGCTTGTGTTTAGGACTTGGAAAGTAAATTGCAATGATTGCAATGATCTTTATCAGGCATGGGTTACTAGAGGAAAGGGGTTAAGGATTGGAGGTCAACCCAACATAGTGTGGAAGATTCAATTATGGCTCTTGAGTCCATTAAAGGGTCACGTGTGACATGACCTGGTTAAGGGGAAAGAAAACATATATGTGGCTAGTTTGTACCGCTCACAGATGAGTTCTGAGAGCTGCTTATTTATTCAGTATAATACAGGGGGGTCAAAAGTCTCAGCGCACCCTTTTATTTCAGAAACGAAAGGGATAATTACATATCTGAATACCCTAGCAAGTCATGGGTGAGGGGTCTATGTTTTAGGCTATGACCAGAACACATGGCTGCCATCTTGACAGCAGCCATATTGGATCAAGGGCCAGTTTTTCCAATGGGTAGGTGGTCATGTAGCATATAAGGGAGGATCATAATGGTCTTAGATATTGAATTTATATATTTCATAGGCTTCAAAAGTTTTAAACACAAAGTTCTAACTCTCGTTTATAACGATTCGATCTAGCGTCTTCAGCCCCGGGTTAAGTAACATCCAATATGGTGGCTTTCAAGATGGTGGCCATGTTCCATGTTTATCCTTTATAAGGCAGCCATAGAGGATAAACATCTCCTGACAGAGTATCACAAAATCATGTTTGTTTGTTTTTGTAGAAAAATGCTTTTATTTTCTGGTACAAAGAGTCAAAGAGGCCTTTTAAGCTCATGAAAAGCTGCAAGCTGTAATGTTTACTCCCTGCTTGATTTACACCAGGAAGCTTAGGGTCATATTACATGGTCCGATTACGGCCCGATTTTAGTAAAAGACTTTGATCTGCTAGATCAGCGCTCGTTTACTGGACCAATTATATGCAGCAAGGGCTGCATGAACATTGTTAGCAATTGTTAGCCGACAGGCCGCTCAGACCCTGCAGCCACCGGGACCGGGAAGCTGCGGACCACAGGAGAGAAGACCAGAAGAGGGGAGAAGTAAGGTATTAGGTGTTTGGGAAATCGTCAGCCATCAGAAGCACATCGCTATTACACGTAGTGATGCGTGGTCGGCGCCCGACGATTTTAGCTTTAAACCTAAACCAACGGTCAGCCGATGATCTTTGTTTCTATTAGACGGAGTGATAACCGGCCGAATGGGAAAATATAGAAAAAAAAATAATAATAAATATTTGCAAAGATATAGTAAATCACCTCCCCTGCTGATTTAACATTCTTTATTGGTAAAGGCATTGCCATAGCAATTTTTTTCCCAGTGTTTCCATTTTTAGGTTCCATCTCCTAATTTTCATTTGCCAGTTGAAACAATGTCTCCTATACACCAGACACACACACACACACACACACACACTCACAAGAGAAGATCCTGCCCCCATATACACATTAAGATAGCAGTACTCAGCATTAAAGCTCATTCAAGCACTGGGGTTAAAAAAAAATACTGAAGAAAACACAGAGGAGCACACATAGAGGGACATTTATGAGAGGGATTTGCCCTTTCTCCCTGGTGTACGTTTGCCGTATCCCCTGCTCACCCGATGGGTGGGTAGTGGGGGCTTGTCAAGGTGGGGAGGAGGCGTGGCCTCCAAAACAGTGACACCAGTGGACCTCTCATGGTGTATTTATGCTGAAAGCGCTGGGGTGAAATATAACTTTCTCCCTTCACTCCTCTCCTACCCCACTGCCTTTACATAGACTTCTATGGGCAGTTGTAAGCTAAAACTTTAGTGACAATCTATATCAAGATGGGGAGGGCAAGCAGGAGTGGGAAGAAAAAAAAAAAACAGACAAAACCCCAATATATTATTAAGGTTCTTATATTCCCTAATGCTATTTATGTGTGTAAAGTTTGTTGAAATGTCAGTGCTTATTCAAGGTAATAAATTTCCATTTATTGTGTTTGTTTCTTGAACAATATATGAAAAACAAGGACTGTGCTGGCAGATAAACTTATGCACACTTAATAATATTTATTGCGCAGTTGGCCTTGACGATTGCAAAACATTTTTATTGAGATTACCAGAATCTGATCATTTTAGAGCTAAAAGGCTAAAAGGTAAATCAAAGTTTAAGGCATTAAGCAGCTTTTGAAAGAGAAATCATGGGGAAGAGTGCAAAAGCTCATGGACCACTTGGTTATTTACACTCAGGGTGACAAGTTGGGTGCTTGTACAGTGGGTCTTCATTTTATCATAATGTTTGGACTAAAAATTTTCTTCTGGAATGTTGTGATAGATGCTTCATCATGCTGAGTATACAAAAGATCCCTTTTAAGACATATTTGGACGTTTTGAACTCTTAACCAAAACCAGTATTTTGTCCAAACACAGCACAAGTTGTAATTCTTTCAGTTGTGCCTTGGATTACGAGCATAATTCATCCTGGGACTGTGCTTGTAATCCAAATCCACTCTTAAACCAAAGCAAATTTTGCCATAAGAAATCACTGAAATGCAGACAATTGGTTCAACCGCTTAAAATAATGATTTTTTTATTCTGAATAACATGTAAAACAGATGAAACAAAACAATGAGAAACAGATGAATGTCATATTATAAGTTACTGTACAGTATAGAGATCAGCATGTGGTGTATAATGTATAGTAAGGGCATAAACCTAAAAATACAGCAGCAGTTTGTAGGTACAGAATGGAGATGCAGATCCCCATAATGCAGTAGTGTAGTACAACAGGCTAGAATACAGAAGCAGGGCTGCTGTCAGAGGTCTGTGTGGTCACATGACATCAATGGGGAAGGGGGTGTGTTCAGCATGCATCAGGAAGTGAGAATTACAGAGCTGTGCAGGAGCACAGTGACAGATACTTTTCTTTACAGCAGTGTGTATAGCTGAGTGTATGTGCAGGCACATTATAGCAGCATTGTATATAGCTGAGTGTAAGTGCAGGCAGATTATAGCAGAAATGGAGAGGATGGGAAACACAAGGGCTGGCAGAGACTGCAGGCAGAATGAAGGAATGAGCAGGGCAGGGGTGGGCACATAATTGCATCACTCTCTGTCTGGGGAGAGAGGGGTTACAGCTATGAAGAGATTACTTCCACGGTCCTGTCCCCTAATGTAAGCCTCAGCCTGAAGTGGATCTGCTATAGTTTGAAAGGAGAGAGAGACTTCCTGGGTCAGAGTATAGGGCTGTAGACCACCAGGTGCAGGCCATGCCCCTCCCCTCCCACCCAGTACAGGGAGCTCTTAAACCAAAGCAATGCTCTTAATCAAAGTTACAATTTTGAAAAACTGTGAGCTCTTCTTGCCAAACGCTTTTAATCCAAATTAATCTTCAACCACTGTAATTATTCTCTGAGTTGGTTCCACGACTGTTTTGGCTAAAAATACTGGCCAAATTACTAAGAGGCAGAAAAGCATTACACTAAAGGAGAAGGGGAGTGGTGGGAGAAAGATATAGAGACCACAGGAGCTTTCATTATTATATCTGACCCCAGTGCGTGGGCAATCAGAAAGTCACACAGACCTACAGTATTTAAAAAAAAAAAAAAAAGATTTTTAATGATATTACCGCACAGTGAATACTGTATATTTAATATTTAACACAGTATTTTTGCTCATCATTTTGCAACCAAAACCAGGAGCAGATTGAAACCAGAAACAGAAAGGCAATGTTCACACACTAAGTGAGTGGTTGGCCACCAGTTAATTGCAAATAACAGACCTTATTTCAAAACAAAGGGTGTCGTTTTAAAATAATGGCAATTATTTGCCATTAAATGACGGCCATCCACTCAATTTCAACCATGTATGAACATAGCCTTTCTGTGGCTTTAATCCGCTCCTGGTTTTGGTTGCAAGATACTGACCAAAAATGCTGTGTGGGGGAAAAAAGCCTTATGTTGCCGTGAATTGCCAAAGGGGAGTGGCCCAGACATGCTACAACTCTTTAGCACTTCATCATGAAATAATATTTTTTGCACCAAAAAAAAAAAGAAGAAAGAACAAAAATGAAAAAATGCTAGCTGTAAGAACGATAAAAACCAAAAAAAAAAAAAAACAAAAAACAAGACAACTGGGCAGTAAGGCCCATATTGGCCTGGTCACTCAAATCAACACTAGGCTTTTATTATCTAGTTCTTTTATCCCATAATGCTTTTAGTTTTCTATATCATTTTAGTATCCAAGCTCGGCTCATCCCCAGCAGCCGCTTTTCCCTCAGACCGGAGAGTAATGCGCGCTTTCGGACCTTCTTATCGGTTCTGCTTGATTAACCATTTACCACTTTGAGAACTGGTTACAGGAAATTCTCTTCATATAATAGGAACCTTGGTTGGCTCCATTAACTGGAACAATTGTATTTTACTCTCCTAAATCCCTTTTTTTTTTTTTTTTTTTAAATTTTATAGCTAACCATTTAAAATGCAACCTTTGGCACTTTTCTACTGCAAATGACATTTAATTAAATAAAGTGCTTTCAACGTTTGTGCCAAGAACACCTCATGTCACCAGTGTGCTTAACTTATTCATTATTAACATAATGGAAGAAAAAAATACACATCATAATGAGAAAGTATTACCATGTCATCCACATGGATTGCTGCGAACACAGCCACAGTGTATTACTAATAAATTATCATTTATTGTAATATGGAGCACAATTATTGTTATGAATTTAATCACCTCTAAGCCATAAATCTGCAGCGTCAATATGTTTTATGGATTCTACAAACAAAGGAGGCAAAGGGGCATAGTTATAAGCGTTTTCCTATAAAAGATTCTTAGAAATCCTTGCATTGTATTCTTTAGCTAAATTTGCTAATATTTAGTCGCCTGGAATGTTAGGTGGAAAACGGATAAAAGAGGGGGCCAGAGTTGGTCCATTAATGGGGCTCTAATGGATGTCAAAGTAGTTGGCATGAAGAATAATAGCAGGTGTTGGCTAGTTCAAGATTAAAAAAAAAAGAGAAAGAGATGAGGAAAGACAAAATGTATAGTAACTTAAAAAGCTACATACAATAAAGGGGTTGTTTGGAAAAAGAAAAACAAAACAAAAAACTTTCAAATCAACTGGTGCCAGAGATTTGACATTTACTTATTTTAGAAAATCTCAAGCCTTCCAATACTTATCAGCTGCTGTATGTCCTTTATATGTCCTGCAGAGAGCATTGTGTCAGACTGGAAAGAATACATTACTTCCTGTAGGACATACAGCAGCTGATAAGTGCTGGAAGACTTTAGATTTTTTTTTATAGAAATAATTTACAAATCTCTGGCACTTTCTTTGCTGAACAGGTTTTAGCGGGTCCTTTCCGTGACCTATCATTAGTAGATTAGAGAGTAATGAAATAATGGCAAAGTGAAGAAAAGTCAAGCCCATTAAATGCGAGTGAACGCGGAGATTCTGAGAGCAGGGTTATCCAGGATTAGCAAAGAACAGCTACTTTCTTGCAAAACAGCACCACCCCTGTCCTCAGGTTGTGTGTGGTATATCAATTCCATTCATTTCAATATGAACTGTGCTGCAAAACCCACACCCAAACTGAGTATAGGGGTGGTGCTGTTTCTGGAAGAGAATGGCCATGTTTTTCTAAGCCTGGTTATCCCCTTTAATGGATTTAAATGTACTTACAAAAGGTGATATAGCATGTAAAGGCTTATTGGTTATATATAGAGATGAGCGAGTGCTAAAATACTGGGGTGCTCGATACTTGAGACAAATATTTCCCAATGTTCGGGTGCTTGTTTCGAGTAACGAACCCCATTGAAGTCAATGGGAAACTTGAGCATTTTTGCAGGGGACCAAAGCTCTGCCCAAGGAGCGTTGCCTGAAATCCTAGAAACATCAGAAAATGATGGAAACACCACGAAAATGGACAGGAAACAGCAGGGGAAGCATGTATGCATGCCTCTGGGGCTGGCTAAGATGGGCAAGGCACATGTGCTGGCACATGTTAGGAAAGCACACAACTAGGTACAACTGGGAAGACTTTTGGTGTAGTCTATGAAGTCTTTGTGTAACAGGTGCTGTATGTTTTAGAACACCCGTTACACTGCACACTGCACAGCCAGGATAGGTGTAGCTGCACTACAGATCCCAGCAAGCAAATGTACAGCAGCAGCAAAAATGAGTACTGAGAGAACTTTGGGCAATTTCTTTGGGGTCTATGTGGACCATGTGCTGTCCCCTTTCTGGCACCAGTCACTCTGCACAGTGTGCAGCCAAGATGGCGGTAGCTGCACTACAAGTCCCAGCCAGCAGCCAAGAGGAAGCAAAAAAAAAAGAAAAAAAAGTTGTAGCTCTTAGAAGGACTGTTCTTTGGGTTCTTCGTGTCAGATTCCTGCCTAACAGACACTATTATTCCCACCCTAACACTCTCCCTGACAGACAGCAGCTCTCTCCCTAAGCTCATCCAGCCTTCTTATATGCCCAGGTCATCTGATCTGGCCAGCCAATCGCTGCTATTCATACAATGAAGATTGGAGCCAGCGTGCATGCAACAATTATATGATGATGAAAATGATAACGAAGCAGGAGATAGACTCACTTTTTGCCGTCTTCATATTTTATTCATTTTCTTTTTCGTATTTTCAGCTGAGGAGGCTTAGGAGGTCTGCATCCACGGAGTTGGCGTGGGTCCTGTCTGCCACGTGACATTTCGAGGGCATGTCCCTCTTACTCATGACTTACAGGGACACGCCCTCGACAGACAGACGTGGCAGACGGGACCCACGCGAACTCCGTGGATGCAGACCTCCTAAGCCTCCTCAGCTGAAAATACGAAAAAGAAAATGAATAAAATATGAAGACGGCAAAAAGTGAGTCTATCTCCTGCTTCTTTATCATTTTCATCATCATATAATTGTTGCATGCACGCTGGCTCCAATTTTCATTGTATGAATTTATCGGTGACTAGTGGTGGTCTACAATTGTCTGAGCCAGACCCTCTATATGGTTCACATTCACAGACTTTACCTGAACAATCGCTGCTATTGACATGTAGGGTTCCCACGTAATGCTACAAGCTCCCAAAGACTCCCTGCATGATGATTGGCTGAGAAAAAACTGCCAAACGTACAGGAAGAGGAAGATGCCATTGCCTTGAGTATCACGAGATGCTCGTCCGAGTAACAAGCACCATCGAGTACCCTTATACTCGATCGAGTACCAAGCTTGGACGAGCATGCTCGCTCATCACTTGTTATATGAGATGAGGTAGTCCAAAATACTTTCTGATAAAATTGTGACACTATTTTATGTTTACATAAATGGATGAGTCAACAAACTTCGAGTATGTTGCTTTTAGTCTGAATCCAAACTCTCTGAACCCAAACTCGTTTAACTACTATGGAGTCCTAGAAAACAGAGATACAACCTATGGAATATGACTGCAGTAGCGGTCTTTGAACCAAGCACCCCAAGCAACCGCTTGGGGCCCCCAACATCCAGGGGGGCCCCCACGCCCCGCTCTTTTCTTGTGCTCAAGACCGCTAGACAGGGCCGCTGCCCCGCTCGCTGTTGTCATCTGAACTGTAACTATGAGCACTCGTAATGAGCGCTCACAGTTACATGCAGCAGCAGCACTGACAGGGTGGGAGCCATTGGCTCCCTTCCTGTTAGTCACTCTTGTGGCCGCAGGAAGTGTTTTCCCTGCGGTCACAAGTGGCCGCTCTGTCCTTGTGGTGTCGGTGCTCCAGTGACATCACTGGAGCATCGGCGCCAGGACAAGGGGAGCGCAGCCTCTTGTGGCCGCAAGGGTGAAGAGAAGAGGAGACGCCTGGACTCAGGTGAGTATAAGTGTTTGTTTTATTGTGTTATATACTATATGGGAGGGGGAGCACACAGGGGCCTGTGTAACTGGGGGAGCACACAGCGGGGGTCTATATAAATGGGGGGAGCACACAGTGGGGCTATATAATAGGGAAGACACAGGGGGGGCTATACATAACTGGGGGAGCACACAGGGGGGCTATAGACTACTGGGGCTTCACAGAGGGGGTCTATATACTACTGGGTCAGCACACAGGGGGGTCTATATACTACTTGGGGCAGCAGAATGGGGTCTATATACTACTGGGGGAGCACACAGGGGGTCTATATACTACTGGTGGGGCACACAGGGGGTCTATATACTACTGGCGGAACACACAGGAGTCTATATACTACTGGTGGGGCACACAGGGGGTCTATATACTGCTGAGGCAGTACACAGAGGGTCTATATATAACTGGGGGGCACACAGGGGTCTATATACTACTGGGGCAGCACACAGGGGGTCTATATACTACTGGGGGAACCACACAGGGGGTTTATATACTACTGGAGGAGCACACAGGGGTCTATATCCAAGTGGGGGAGCAAACAGGAGGTCTATATCCAAGTGGGGGGAGCACACAGGGGGCTATATACCACTGAGGGAGCACACAGGGAAGCTATATTGAAGTGGGGTGCACACAGGGGGTCTATATACTAGTGAGGAAGCACATAGGGGGTATATGTAACTAGGGGCAGCACCTGGGGTATATACGACTGGGGGCAGCACACAGGGGGCTATATATAACTAGGGGAACACACAGGCGTCTATACACTACTGGGGGAAGCACACAAGGGGTATATACTACTGAGGGGAAGCACACAAGGGGTATATACTACTGGCAGCTGCGCACAAGGGGTATATACTACTGGGGGCAGCACACAGCGGTCTATTTTTGTGGAGTGCGTGTCGAGGGGGGGGCAGACATAACTTCGCTTGGGGCCCCAGAAAGGCCAAGACCGCCCCTGTATGACTGTATCCATATTTTCCAGCCAGCCTTAGGGCTGCATCCAACTTTTTCAGCCACTGGTACTGTAGTTCACTCATCTCTAGTCAACAATAACATCTAGAGATAAAGCAAGTATCATATGTGTCTAATTTGTAAAACTGTCCTTGCCGTCCAAGGTAACCAACTACACTGCTAAGATCAATGGCCATGGGTAACAGTAGCTGAAGGCAGAAAAGGTAAGATGGATCTTTTGACATATTGTCACAATAATGAGGATGCTCAAAACACACATAGGGCCATAAGCCCAAAAGAGCGCCCTCTATCTTATAGCGTCCCCTCCTGTTAGGGGGGTTGCCAATAATAATAAGTAATCTTAAAATGTAACCTTTAATAGTGAACATTAAACTAAATCTGCATGTTTTTCATGTTAAAAACAGAATGTCCTCTGTTGCTCCTAGCAACCAATCATGGGTTTCATTTTAACAGGGATCATGAAAGCTATAAGGTTCCCATATTCCTGAGTGCCGGTGGTTAGGATAAGTTCACATTAGAGATGAATGAAATGGGCCAAGGTTTGGGTTTGTACAAACCTGAACAATCGGCATTTGAATCCTGCTGTCTTCCTGTTCCGTGGGGAAAGTGGAGACAACCCAAGTCCTGCCTGGAAAAGAGGAATACAGCTTATGACCTTAGCTGTATACAGTACCTGTTTTCGACGCAGGACTCAGGCTGTCTTCACTTTCATCATGGAATGGAAAAACAGCGGGAAGCAAATGCCGATGGTTCGGGTTTGCACAAAGCCAAACCTCCGCTCAGTTTGCTCATCTCAACTATCTCACACCAGTACGCTAATAGGTACGGTACCAGTCATAAGTATAGCACTTTGCTTTGTTTCCTATACATTTGCATGCTTTTTTTTGTGTGGTCCTACTCCCCATGCTTATCACTACCATAGATTATAGACATATTAAAGGATAAGGCCTTGTGCACATATCCTTGTCCGTTTTTACAGTCTGGAAATACTGATCAGGAAGTCTTTCATGAGGTTTCAAGAAACCATTAGTATTTCCTGACCGTAAAAACGGAAGGGGGAAAAAAATATAAAAGCACCTCCACAGCTCTCCAGCTTGTCATCTTGTGTCCAGAGAAAAAGGCTTCTATAGGGTAATGCATCTAGGAATTCCGGATGAAAAATAGAACAGGATCCATAATTTCCTGACCTATTTTCCATCAGGAACACCCTACAGGAAAAAACCTTGAAGGATGTTTCCGTGCCTTAGGGTATAAACACACACACACACCGTATACTCAGCGTATTTACTGCTGCGATACGCAGCAAATACGCAATAAATACGCAACAAATACGCAGCAGATTAGATCTAAATAACTGAACACAGCAACAAATCTGCACCATCAAATCTGCTGCGTATTTGTTGCGTATCTGCTGTGTATACAGTGTGGGTTTGTACCCTTACAGATGAATAAGAAATCTGGATAAATTACCGGTTGTGTACATGCTAAAGCTATATGTTCCAATAGGAAAAAAGCATACTTTTTTTCCCCCATTTTTGTAGTCCTGCCTCTTCCCCTCGCTTTTAAGTTCCCAGAGACTGTGGCTGGGCAGAAAGAGAGCACATTTCTGGCAGCCATTTACATTGGGTCAGAAGTTGATTAGCAGGTTGGGAAGTTGTTTTTTTTTTGTTGTTTTTTTTATAGCAAAATAAATAAAAATCTTATAGGGCAAAGTACACATGTTCACTTCTAAGCTTCTGGGCATTTTTGAATATCATATTAGAGTATTAGATGATTGGATGATCCCACAATAGTTGGTGGCAGTCTTTGATTTAATATGTATACAGTAGTCAGTTTAAGGAAACTAGTACCATTTTTTTTCTGTCTGAGCTCTTCCTACTAACTACAAATGTGCCTCAAGTAATAAAAAATATATGTAAAATATTACGTGAGATAAATTTGTAGTTGTCTTTCCCTAATCTGTATGATAGTCCATAGCCATGACTGTTTCTCTTGGCCTTGTAACAAAGAAAAAGTATTGTTAGACAATACCTTCCTTCTCCCTCCTGCGCTGACCTTTGACATTCCAGTACAGCTTAAATAAAGGAGGAAAACTGCCGTTGCCAAAGCTACACATGGAAAATAATATTGTCAATGGTTTGCCGTTAAAGGAGAACATGTATAAAAGTAATAATACAAAAAGGATAACTAAGGAATAGGTTCCCTTTTATAAGATGCAGTGTTGTCTTGGAGACATTGCACACACACATTATATATCCACTACCGTTCAAAAGTTTGGGGTCACCCAAACAATTTTGTGTTTTCCATGAAAAGTCACACTTATTCACCACCATACATTGTGAAATGAATAGAAAATAGAGTCAAGACATTGACAAGGTTAGAAATAATGATTTGTATTTGAAATAACATTGTTTTTACATCAAACTTTGTTTTCGTCAAAGAATCCTCCTTTTGCAGCAATTACAGCATTGCACACCTTTGGCATTCTAGCTGTTAATCTGTTGAGGTAAGCTGGAGAAATTGCACCCCACGTTTCTAGAAGCAGCTCCCACAAGTTGGATTGGATGGATGGGCACGTCTGGCGCACCATACGGTCAAGCTGCTCCCACAACAGCTCATTGGGGTTCAGATCTGGTGACTGCGCTGGCCACTCCATTACCGATAGAATACCAGCTGCCTGCTTCTGCTGTAAATAGTTCTTGCACAATTTGGAGGTGTGTTTAGGGTCATTGCCCTGTTGTAAGATGAAATTGGCTCCAATCAAGCGCTGTCCACTGGGTATGGCATGGCGGTGCAGAGTGATAGCCTTCCTTATTCAGAATCCCTTTTACCCTGTACAAATCTCCCACCTTACCAGCACCAACCCCAGACCATCACATTACCTCCACCGTGCTTAACAGATGGCGTCAGGCATTCTTCCACCATCTTTTCATTTGTTCTGCGTCTCACAAACGTTCTTCTTTGTGATCCAAACACCTCAAACTTGGATTCATCCGTCCACAACACTTTTTTCCTCTGTCCAATGTCTGTGTTCTTTTGCCCATCTTAATCTTTTTCTTTTATTGGCCAGTCTCAGATATGGCTTTTTCTTTGCCACTCTGCCCTGAAGCCCAAAAGCCTGCAGCCGCCTCTTCACGGTAGATGTTGACACTGGTGTTTTGCAGGTACTATTTAATGAAGATGCCAATTGGGGACCTGTGAGGCGTCTGTTTCTCAAACTAGAGACTCTAATGTGCTTAGTTGTGCAACGCGGCTTCCCACTTCTTTTTCTACTCTGGTTAGAGCCTGTTTGTGCTGTCCTCTGAAGGGAGTAGTACACACCGTTGTAGGAAATCTTCAATTTCTTAGCAATTTCACGCATGGAATAGCCTTCATTTCTAAGAAAAAGAATAGACTGTCGAGTTTCAGATGAAAGTTCTCTTTTTCTGGCCATTTTGAGCGTTTAATTGACCCCACAAATGTGATGCTGCAGAAACACAATCTGCTGAAAGGAAGGTCAGTTTTGTAGCTTCTGTAATGAGCTAGACTGTTTTCAGATGTGTGAACATGATTGCACAAGGGTTTTCTAATCATCAATTAGCCTTCTGATCCAATGAGCAAACACATTGTACCATTAGAACACTGGAGTGATAGTTGCTGGAAATGGGCCTCTATAGACCTTTGTAGATATTGCACCAAAAACCAGACATTTGTAGCTAGAATAGTTATTTACCACATTAGCAATGTATAGAGTGTATTTGTTTAAAGTTATCTTCATTGAAAAGTACAGTGCTTTTCCTTCAAAAATAAAGACATTTCAATGTGACCCCAAACTTTTGAACGGTAGTGTACATTGTACATAGCATTTTTTAAGCCTGTTAGAATTTAGATAATAACTTTTTAGACATTTTAATCCATACAGTGTCCATGACAGAATTATTTTATTTCAGATAAACATAAGAATAGGACAAGTCACCAAAATCTCACAGTGGTGCACCTTGAGGATTTTGGCCTTCATATATTACGACTCCTAGTTTGTGGTTCCTCCCCTTTTTCTGCTGTGTCTGGCCCATAGGGGTTACAGGCTGGTTTTGATGCTTCTGAAAGGGCCAATGCACACAGGACGGGTTCACACACTGTATAACACAGGCAGTTCTGTGACCCGGCTGCGTCACAGAATGCCCGTTGCAGTGCCGGCAGGATGAGCTTCATTTGTGCTGAATTGAGATGCAGGCGTATCCGTGTGTGCCCATATCCCAGTTCACCAAAGCCCACAATGGAGAGTGTGGCCGGAGCTGTCAGTGTTGTGCAGCAGCTATTCAAAAAATACCTTTTTTCATGGCAGTACTTTAAACAGTTTTCCAGGGATAAACCACTAATAGGATAGCTCATTAGTAACTGATTGGCGGGGTGTCAACACCTGCGGCAAAACACTACACAGTGAATGGACTTTGTCCATTGCACATCGCCACTATTACACAATGAATGAAGACAAACTATATCAACTCTCTAGTGTGCTACCGAACAGCTGGTTGGCATGGGTTTCGGCACCGCACCAGTCGGATTCTGATGAGCTATCCTTAGGATAGCTTATCAGTACATTTTGCACAGAAAACAATTTAGCTTGGTAACTAAGAGGTTAATACTTGGTTGAAATTATTCTTATATCTACTAATTATTTTCTTAGATTGTATCCTATGACAAAGCTTTTAGATATAGAATTACTGTAAGTTGTGACTATCTTTAATTCTTTAAAGAGCTTCCCTTTAGCCTTTTCTTCTACCAATCACCTTCAATGATGTTAGTCTGACAGAACCCTATCTATCTTACAGAACAGTCACTTGACACTGATAAATGGTTGTATGGCAAAAAGCAAAGGAAAAGTCTATTTAATGCATGCAGTCTGAGGTCTATCAAATATCAAAATATATTATGAAATCTCAGATGGAATATTACCTACACTAGATGACGATTTGGCACAAGATGCCCCCCCCAAAAAAAACAAAAAAAAAAACAAAAAAAAAACACCAACCTTGTCATCTACCCTGTGTCCAATGATTACCATGTGTGGCCAACAGGGCCTAGTCCATAAGGATTTGGAGAGCTAATCCAAACAACTTACTCCTTATTTGAAGGGTATAGGAAATTGCCATAGAGGTTTAGCTAGTGCAACTGTGACATGGAGCAGCATGAGGAATTGCAGCACATGAGGAACTGTATATCTGAAATTTAAAATGGGACAATATTTAGGAGGTAATAAGAAAGGTGGGTGGTGTATATAGCCATCTCATTGCACCCCATAGCCAGTACAATGCTAAAACATCACTACTCTTAGAAAGAGGTGAATCTAGGTTATCAGAGTTTTAGCTTAGAGTTTAGTCAGTCTCCTGGAACTCTCTGTGGAAGTGGGTTGATGGGGCAAATAGGTGGATTTTCCTTTTCATAGTCCAATAGGGTGTTCTGGGCAGCAAGGACCAGTGTATAGGCAGTCAGGTCACCAACTGCGTGTTCTACTAATGTGAATATGTAGACAAGATGACAGCTGTCTCCTCTTGCAGTTTGCAGAAAACTGTCTTGTCTTCAAATAGCCATTCAAGGAATTGTGGCAGAAAGATTTTTATATTTTGTCCCTTGACGGAAAGTTTAAATTAAAAATACAAAAATTAGAACAAAAAAATAGATTTTGTAATAGATTTAATATGTGATAGATTTCATCAAGGCACATTAGAACTCTGGTGGTATGCCTGCAATAGTTGAAAGATGAATCCCAGTACACACCAAGTAGTGAAATGCTTACTTTACTGGTGCAACACAAGCAGGAGGACGCGTTTTGGCTCAGTAGCCTTCATCAGCCATGATGTGTTGCACCAATAAAGTAAGCATTTCACTACTTAGTGTGTGCTGGGATTCATCTTTCTACTGTCCTGGGATTATTCCTACCACGAGCACCACCACACCTATAGAATGCCGTCTTCTACCACATTACCTGCAATAGTTGACATCTTGCAGTAACCTATTACATTTTTTCATTCAAACATTTTTTATATTTCTCTTTAGAGGGATAATCCAAGAAAGTTTCACTCATCTGAGGTACAATGCGTGGAGTACCTGGAAGCCTGGCGCAGAGCGAATCAGCCTCGGATAGTAGTCCGATAGATGATGGGAGTTGTGGTGTTGGATTATTGGACACCTTTATAATAAAGGTGTCCTTTGTATAGCCTTAAACATGACCTGTTGATGAGGCCCGAGGACTGGAATTGAGAAGCTGTAGATGATGTTCAAGGTTTTCTTATGTGTATGCCTGTCTGGGGGGTTGGGGATGCGCTGACTGGATTGGCTTGGTGGAGGAGGATCAGCTTTGCTACATCAGCTTTGCTCTGCTATATGAGCACATCAGCTAAGGCTAAGGGGGCAGGTACTGGAAGGACCAATCAGGGAGAAGCACTGCATGCTGGGAAATGTAGTGAGTATCCTTTATTTTATAATTGTAGAGCCATTGCAAGCTGTCATTTATTAACACGACTAATGATATTAGACATGTATGCCTGCTTTTACTTGGATTGTTGTAAACTTGTCATAATAATAATTGACCACTTATTTTGATGCACATATTAATGTTATCCTATACAGCCATAAGGCTCCAAATACAGGCAGAAAAAAAATAAACTACACAATCCATAATTCTACTTCTATGCCTTTCCCCACTCCACCTTCAAGGAAGGAAAAGGAATAAAAGAAGCATATTGCAGCCATTATTTCCTATTAAGAATGACCGCTACGGTCCATAAGCCTCACCCAAGGATTCCATATCTTGTTATAGAATACATTATGTCTTTTATTTCCATAAACCACCTTCTCCACATTTCTATTATACACCGCTGCTTTTATCCATTCACTTATGGTAGGAGACTCAATACACTTCCATTTTTTAGGAACTAATAGCCCGGCTTTGAATATTATTCTGGTAAAAGCCTATCTGGGACATTTATTCAGTCCTGTCTTTTTAATACTGCTCAGTACAATCTACAAAATTTTTGGTTAACCCATTGTACAATCATAGTGCAATAGTTTGGATTCAGTTTAGGCACCCCAGGGCCGTATTATCAGCTGCTGCTGCCCTAGGCACCAAACCTGCAGACGCCCCATCTTCACTCACCAATGAGCATCAAGATTTTTTAGTTTCTGAACATCATATTCATATCTGATCAGTCTTAGGCTATGTTCACACAACGTAAGTTCACTATTAATCACGGCCGTTGTGGCAATGGCCATGATTAGTGCGGAACTTGGATTGTGTTGAAGGCTGAGGATATCTCGGACAGAGTGTATACACATAGTATACGCTCCATCCGGGATCCCTAGTGGCACAGCGTGAAACTGACATGCTTCTGACATCCCTAGCGGCCAGCGAGAAAACCCTGTCAGTTCACACAATGAAGCATGCGGCTCCGGCCGCACACTCCATAGTGTGCAGTGGACAGTTCTGTTGCGGGTGCACACTGATGCGCCCGCATCAGAACTCAGCGGCGCTAAAGATTTCTGACCAGCAGTACCAGCCGGGATGATCTTTTCTGAGAACGGTAGGGTTACTGAACGGCCGGTCTCATACAACGTGTGAACATGGCTTTAGGCCGCGATCCCACATTTACTGTCCGTCACCACATGCAGTAGATGCCAGACCCTCATGCAGTAAACAACAGGCGTATGGAGCGTTGTTTCGGCCACTTGCATTTCTGTTTATGTAGAAACCTTGTCTTAATTGCTTTTTTTCTTGGTTTTTAACTGCTGAAAAACATAAACAAATTTCCTCATTGAATCAGAATGTAGAATCAGGCATCACATTTAACACCGCCACACCAGACCTGACCAACACCGCCATACTGTGACTGGATAACACCGCCATACCAGACCTGACCAATACCACCATACTGTGACTGGGTAACACCACCCCACCAGACCTGACCAATACCACTATACTGTGACTGGGTAACACCACCCCACCAGACCTGACCAATACCACCATACTGTGACTGCATAACACCTCCTCACCAGACCTGAATGATACCACCATACTGTGACTGGAAAACACCGCCATACCAGACCTGACCAATATCCCCATAGCGCCCCCCCCTTTGAAAAGACACCAGATTTACTGACAAGTCTGAACAGGAGGTGTGAGACTAAACAAATGAAGAAAAAAAAGTTTTCCCCTTCCCCCTGGTGCTGCCCCACTGAAAGGAGCTGCCCTAGGCCCCAGACTATGGGTGCCTAGTGTTAATTACGGCCCTGATCCTCGTGGGTTATATGCTGAACAGTGCCAAGGACGATAAGCTTATAAAGCAGTATAAAAGGTTCAAATTGCAAAGGTTAGGTCACGGGTCTGAAACTTGATATAATGCAAAAAAAAAATATCCCCTCTGCATCAGTGATAGAACAAACTTTCCTCTTCCCTGGAATTATAAATAATGCATTGACAGGAAGCATGCCACTTGGTTGTTGACAGCTAAGCTAGAGGTGGAACAGAGATTTGCTGAAGGCTGCTGTACCGTAGCTATTGATGATCTACTGCTGTTAACAGCGTGGAGATAAAATCAGACAACAAATAAACTAATGAGCACTTTGTTATTTCCTCCATTAAAACAGCAATATCGTAATACGAACGTGTTCTGAGCTGAAGCTACGACATATAATAATAACAAAGGTCACCGAAGACCTACTTTATATATCCTGTTTCATTGAAGCATGAATCATTAAGTTTTCTTCAGGAAAATGGTCAGACGTTTGTTTACAGCAATAACTAAAAATATACGTGGATCCTTATGTATGACTTAATGAAGCAACACAATGCTGTCAGAAGAAGGATACGCTGGGGGTTCCATAGGCAGACATTACTCTTACTCCCATCATGCTCATTTAGAAAACTTTTTACAAGCATTGCATCACATAAATAAGTGGTAGTTATGGTGGTCTAGGACAGTTCATAGGTTTACAGTTGTTTTCGGTGGGTATTATCTGTGACATCAAGGTCAGTACTGCTAATAATGGGTATGTCCCTAAAGTCTTTTTTACACTGGACGATTATTGGGTACATTTGGTTCCAATTTGGCCCATGTAATAGGCTAGTTATATCGTCCGGTGAAGCGTCGGCACGCACACACTAATGTCTATCCATATACTGTATTTACATATTCACCTATTTTTTGGCAGCTCTATATCACATTAAAGGAATGAAGGCCAAGCATGTATACTGCTGGTCTATTCACTTTGGGAACAAGGGACCCCTATTCATGTGAATTCTAGGATTCACATTGGTTGAACCCCCTCACTGATCATATACTTATTGCCTACTCTCTGGACAGGTGATGCATTTCAAACTTGGGTATAATCCCTATTCCTAATAAACTAAGGATAATCCCTAATTATATTATCTAAGGGTGGAGAAGGGATTAGTATGTCCAGTCTTTGTGGTTGCTTGGTTGATAATTTTGGTTAATTTACTCCATCTTATTCTACAATGATGTACTAAATCATATCATAATATGGGATGCCCACCAAAAAAAAAAATATTACAGGGACGGTGCTCTTAAAGTAGATGGCCTGCTGCCCTGGTTCTGCCAGGCTCAAATACGTTTTTTAAAGAGCTTTTAAAGCAGAATGTTTTTTAGATGTCAAATCCTCATGTGATGTAAAATCCCCAAAACAGAAAGCACAGACTTCAGATACCCTTCCTTCTTCATCTTCCCTGCTACAACTGTCATATACTCAAAAATTCCACTTAGCAATGACTTTTTTACTGGATACATTGGGCCACATGTATCATCCGGCGAACGGATGATTTTCGGCGGAAAGTGCCGATTTGCGTATTTTTTTATACGCAAATGGCCGATTTGCGAATAAAATATTTGCAAATCGGCACTTTCCGCCGAGTCTGCAAGTGGGCGGAAAGGGGGCAGAAAAGGGGCGGAAAGTGGGCGGAACGGAGGGCGCGGACTCAGAGTCCGCGCGATTTACCATCCGTTCTGCCAAAATGTACGCCGAAAACCTACTCCAGTCCTCAGCTGGCGTAGGTTTTCGGCGGTGCGCAACGGCGCGCACGGGATTTATGTAGAGGCAGTCCGCCTCTACATAAATTTCCGTAGCGCCGGAGCTGCGGGGGCATTTTTACGTCCGGCGTAAAAACGCCGGACTTAATAAATGCCTCCCATTGTGTAGTGTAGTTGTGTAGTCTTTGTAAATACAGATAATGGCATATTTGCCTAATAAAGTTTCTTAAAATCGGCTGGACTATTGATTTCTGCAAAAAAAAAAAAAAAAAGAACAAAAAACACGACAGCGACTCTTTAACCTTACAGTGTGGAGATCAGCCTGACAAGGAGAAAGAAAGAGAAGACAGAGCTGTAAGTGCTGTGTGTATTTGTGTGTGTCAGTCAGTCAGTGTCTGTGTGTGTGAGTCAGTCATTAAAGTGTGCGTCAGTCAGTGATGTGTGTCAGTAATGTGTCTGTCAGTGTCTGTGTTGGTAATGTGTGTTTGTATATGTTAGTGGTGTCTCAAGTTATTGTGCATAGTGTGTGGATGATAAGACAATGAATGCATAGTGGATAGATGGATGAGGGGCTTGCTGAGGCTCTGTCGCCCAAGGGCCCACAGAAACCTGGAGCCGACCTGGCCCCAATGACTTATTTTAATGGAAACACTAATAGATAGTACAAGCACAAAATATGTATACCTATGTGACTACATTTTTATTGAAAACCCGTCTGTCACCTGATTGTGCCCCATTATCTCAAATGACCTTATTTTCCAATCAATGTCTGGATCAATGCAGATTCCATAAACAAGAAGAATGTCCTTATTATGCACTGAACGCCATCTCCCCCTGTGATCTCCCATGTAATACCTACAGCTGCCACAACTGCTACTCATTAAGCCAAAACAGTGTTGGCCCCGGGCAATATTCTGTTTACTAATTAATGTAAGAATTAATGAATTCATTTCCATTCTTCTGTCGGGAGCCGACACGTAACGGAGGAGCAGCGAAAGTTCAGCTGACTTTGGACATACTTTCTCGATGCTCATTATTTCTCGTTATTTGGCCATAGTCACAAACTAACTAACTGTTAATTTATATTTGTACAACCTAAGTCAATGTCGGCGCTTATAAACATATATCAGCACAAGTGAACAGTGCCGGAGAACACGGGCATACTTCTCGGTAATTAATGCCAATAGCTCCGGCTCAATTTTCTTACCATATGTGTTTTAGACCCTCCTCTGTGTAATCAAAATACGAGGAGAATTGCCGACTTTATTGTAAAGAGACTACAAAATAATCACTTCATTAAAGCTATTCAGGTATTCATGAAGTACTAAAATATGGATAATGACTGGCGCTCCCTCCTAAAATCATCATCTGTCCCCAATTAATACTGAATTATTGCACTTGTAAGAGCCGCTAATGATCATATTAATAGTAAATTATTGCCGCTCATATAACTTGTCCTTATAATCATGGATTTATCATACAGTGGTGGCAAGTGAACAGCACCCGGGAGGCTTATTACAAGACATATTGTGGAAAATTTATAGAGGGAGTTTATTTGTCGAGATTTATGGGAAAACAATAAAAAATAATGGGAAGCTGATTACAAAATGGTAAAAATTCTGGATTCATATATTTGGGAGTGTACTGCACAGACATCTTGTATACAAGACAAAGGGTAGGGGATGAGTTCCTTAGAGATATTAGTCTGTCTTTGTACACTTGATTATGGATTAAGATGTTTTAAGCAGGGCGTAGCTAGGATTCATGGGGCTCCATAGCTAAAAACTGTAAGTGTGGAGGATTGCACAACATAAAGCACTGCATATATATAGGCTCGGTAATGTGGCCAAAAAATTAATCTCTTGTCACCAGACTAGAATCCTGCCTGCAGCTACAAAAGTTACTGGCAGAGCAGAGAGCCAATGACTGCTTGTTCTGTCAGTTCACAGTAGTTAAACTACAAGGGCCCATTAGGAACCTTTATGGTTAAATACGACTGTAGGTGCAGGAGCAGACTACTGCTGCTTAACCCCTCTTGTAATTCAGTGTGTGAGTGACCCAATTGTTCTCCTACATGCTGCAACACAGAAAAAAGAGTTAAAAATGAAGACAAGGAGATCTCTGTTTCAATGCTCCTGCACTTATAACAACTGACTTCTGGATGAAGCTCCACACATTTTTCCTATTTGATTGTAGCAGCCAGAGAACAAAGGTCGGGGTTATCAGAGCAGTGAAGCAGAGATCTCCTTGTCCTCTATTTATTAACCCTTTTTTTGTTGTTGCAGCATGTGAGTGAACACTGGGTCACCTATACACTGCAGTACATAAGGGGGTAAGCAGAGAGACACAGGAAAGCTCTTATTTTCCTTTGCATCCTGGCCCCCCCTCCCCCACGGGCCCATAGCAGCTGCCTACTCTGCCTCTATGGTAGCTATGCCACTGGTTTTAAGGGCTATTTGAATGTATATACTATTATTGAGTACAATAGATTGCTGCATCAATAAAAATCACCAAAAGAAAAAAAAAAAGTAAATTCTATATCTATCAGATATTGTCATAGAGTATTAATAGGAACAATCATCTAATCAGCAGCAACAGCAAACCCTTGTGGCTAGGTGTAGTATTACACTCAAGGAAAAAAAAAA
>NW_027209096.1:0-34227 GCF_027789765.1 Dendropsophus ebraccatus
TTGCTATGCCTAGGCATAGCATTGATCAGTGTTATCGGCGATCTGCTCATTGAGCCTGCCTGTGCAGGCTCAGTGTAGCAGATCGCCGATCGGACCGCACGGAGGCAGGTGAGAGACCTCCGGTGGTCCGTTTCAACGATCGGGAACCCCTGCAGTCATACTGCGGGGGTCCCGATCGGTAAGTGACAGGGGACTCCCGGCGTTTAAGGGGCTAGTGGCAGCGCGATCGCTGCAGCGTGTCATTACCGGTGAGGTCCTGGCTGCTCACTGCAGCCGGCCCCCCACCTCCTATGAAGCTCCGGAACGGAGCGCGCTTCATAGCGGGAGAACCACCCAGGACGTCCAGTTACGTCCAGTCTGGTGACAGACTTCCATGACGTAACCCTACGTCCTGGGTCGTCTAGGAGTTAAAACATACCTATTCTTATAACTGTTTTTTTTTTTCACCTACAGGACAGTATGGGGTGTCATATATGTGACATGATTTCTAGTTTTTCTTAGTATCATTTTGTGTAGATTGGACATTTTGATCACTTAATTTTGTTTTTCTATATAACTAAAAAAAAAAAATCATCAATCTTGGCGTTTTTTTTCACCCCTCTCCGTTTACGCGGTTCACTGTACATGAACACTGTTATATTTAATAGATCGGACAAACGTTTCGGTATATAACATGTTTATTTTTACATGTTTTATTTATATATTGGGAAAGGGAGGGTAACATGAACATTTATTGGGGGAGAGGCTGTCATGTTTTTAAAAACTTTTTAATATCCCCCCCCCCCCCCCCCACTTCCCCCACACACACACTTTTTAGATCCTCTGGGGGACTTTTACATGTAATCAATAGATGGCATACACTGATCATGGCTATGCCATAGAATAGCATTGATTAGTATAATCTGCCCCCATCTGCTATGAAGCAAGCTCTGCTCTTTAGCTCGCTTTATAGCACAATAGCAACTTGTATAGTACGGGTACATCCAGGGTCGTCTGGTGACAGGTGGCCGTGGTGTACCAGTACGTCCTAGGTCATCTAGGGGTTAAGGCTATGGTGTCACACAATATTTTGCTCAGTATGTTGCAACCAAAACCAGGAGTGGATTGGAAACACAGGCTATGTCCACACAATGTTGAAATTTAGCGGATGGCCATCATATAACAGCAAATAAAGACTGTTCTTTCAAAACAAAAGCCATTGTTTTAAAAAAAAACGGCAATTATTTGCAATTAAATGGCGGCCATCCAGTAAATTTGGTTGTAATTTTGAGTGAAAATAAAAAAACAGGTGAAAAAAAATATGGCAGTTTTGCAAAAACAGGTTGTACATAATGAGAATGATCATTATTTTTACACCCATATCCATTGCGGCCGTGTTTCAATAAAGCGCATTTTATTACATAAAAATTCAGCCACCAACCAGTTCCATGGCAATGAAGAGTCAGACTTTGTTGTCACGCATGTTATATGTAGATAACTGATGTCTGTTTTTTTTTTTTGTTTTTTTTCTATATATAAACCCTCTAGCTCAGAGAGAAGGCTACTGTGGCAGATATCTAATAAATCACCTGGAAAGCAAAGAGAAGGTAAAGACATATTATACATTTAATATAACAATTGGATATTGTGCGGTTTTTCTCTGGGTTTAGAGTTTTATTTGAAATTTTGAATAAATGGCTATACTGAGGATATCAAGTGTTTTTTGTGTGTTGTAGTTTTGCTCAGGAGTTTAAGATTTGATGATCTTTTACAGGCTACAGGAGGCTGTATGCACGTTGGCATTCACTTGGCAATTGCAGCACTCCCTCTCCAGCTGCTGCACAGTTTACATGTGAGGGTCGTACATTGTCTGGAGTGGACATAGAGCTTGTTGGATCTGGGTATAGGATGTCACTTGTCAAAAAAAGGTTTGCAGCAGGTAACGACAAAGCATGTATGTTTTTCCAGCATTTTTGAACAGACTGTCATAAAACTACGGAGTTAGAATCAAATAATTGCTGATATTGCATTAATATATGGCTGCTGTGTGAAAAGGGTTAGACAGAAAAGAAAATTCCACACTCAACATAACATTAGGGGCTGACATATGCAATTTTTTGTAATGTTATATTATAACATCATTATATTTGCCAACGGCTGTGGACCAACATGCAGCAGGCTCCGAAGCCACTGGTGTTTTGCATAATCATCTGGCTCTCTCTTTTGCTCTTCAGGGTGCCTTCACACCTACCGACTCGCAGCGTTAATAACGCTGCAAGTCGGCTAGGTCCTGGCAGATCACTGTCAGTACATACACGCAGCGGTATGTAAATCTGCCGGCTGCTTAACCCCTTCTGATGGAGGCCGGCCGCCTCCCGCTCAGCTCTGTATACATTACCTCCTCGCTCCACGGGGTCCCGGCGTCCTGCTCTCCCGCCTGGCCAATCAGTGGCTGTGGCAGGGCAAAACACTGATTGGCCGGGCGCGAGAGCAGGACGCCGGGACCCCGTGGAGCGAGGAGGTAATGTATACAGAGCTGAGCGGGAGGCGGCCGGCATCAGAAGGGGTTAAGCAGCCGGCAGATTTACATACACGCAGCGGTCGTTCAGACCGCTGCGTGTATGTACTGACAGTGATCTGCCAGGACCTAGCCGACTTGCAGCGTTATTAACGCTGCGAGTCGGTAGGTGTGAAGGCACCTTAAAGGAGAGTTGTCTGGGGAGCAGATGATGGCTAAAGCCTTGAGATTTCACATCTCTCTGAAGTATCCATCACATGGAGGGTGGGTCTAAGCTGCAATCATCATGTGCCAGCAAAAATATGCCCACATGCAATGTCAAATTGCTGCACAGGGTCCCAGATTTATTAGAGAAAAATTCTAAGGGTACCCTCACACAGGTTTTTTTTTTTGGTTTTTTTTGTTTTTAGCATTTCTCTGGCCTCCACAAACAGGGTGGGTGGGGGGAGCCAAAGTTGACAATGTTGTTCTACATGGGGTTAAATTAAATTAGGCTGGTTTTATTAGACTGGGGGGAAGGTGTGTGCAAAATAAATGGCCCTTTCCCACCCTGGCACTACTAAGCAGCTGTTGCTTGTTTTGTTACCTGGATGAGTTTATGGAAATGGGGGGGAATCCTGCATTTTTATTTTTTTTTTATTAAAAAAAAAGAAAGTGTGTAGGGTTCCCCTATTTCCATAACCAGCCAGATAAAAAAAACAGCAACAGCCTAGTAGTACCAGGGTGGGAAGAGTTATTTATTGTGACCATACCCAGCCTACCACCATCCAGTCCAGGAAAGACATTTTTGATGCATCGTTCGGTAACCGTAGAAAGAACGGTGCCGTACCTGACTTCTCCCAGTACCCTTGTGGCGGTGGGTACTGGGGTAATAGTGAGGGGGCTTAGCTATTTTACTGGCTAACAGCTTAGTAATGGATGCTGTTTATCAGATGTATTCCACTGCTAAGGCCTTAAATAAAAAACAGTTACCGGCCGTTGCTCAAGCACTGGAGGTAGTCCGGTACGCCCCCCAGTGGGAGGGAATTCCTTCCCCTCTATGACGCAGCTCTTTTAGAATCAAAGGAGCCGCGTCATAGAGAGGAGGGAATTCCATCCCACTGGGGCGGACCGGCCTACCTCCAGTGCTTAAGCACCGGCTGGTAACCGTAGAAAGATTGTGCCGTACAGGGGAACCGGGCCGCAGTTCGAAAAACGACGGCGCCGTTCTATCCCTGTGTCAGGTTAAAGAGGACATACCTGTTGGTACATCCTCTTTAAAAGCAAGTTGAATGGAGTCCACTCCATGACCCATAGATAACTGCAGTGTATACATTTTGATAATAATTTGGTGAAAAAACAGCTGATAAGCATTTAAAAATAAGAATAATACTTGTCAATCCCCAACTGCTTTCATGCCAACACTTTCCAAGCCCCATAGGAGTCTTTACTGTGCTCCAACTTTGACATAACTGTAGCACTAAAGTGTCATCTTCACTGCGGGCACTGATGGGTTGCAGCTGTTGCATGTGGAGAAGGGTAAACAGACCAGAAGGGGACGGGAGAAATAGTTGGAACCAGAGTGGCAGGTAATTGGTAAGATTGCTTACAGCAGTATAAAGTAACAATAACATACCATATCAATGGGATCACTGCAATGGGAAGCCCCTGTTTGCATTTGACATTAGAAAAGTGTAATTATTTTCCCTTATTACTGTGTTGTGTGTTTTTATTTCAGGTAAATACCTTGTTTGCTGAGGCCAGATGAAGATGACTTGAAGAAACTATTTGCCCTTAAATGAATCATATAAAGGGATTCTGCAAGAATATGTCTACCTGTGGAAGTAGTATGGACGATAAGCACTTTAGAATTTTTAAGGAGATGGTTAGATATTTTTATGTTGTATTCTGCACTGGTCTGAGCAGGAGAGTGAGCAGTACTACTCAGACAATTGACTATATGAGAGATCATTCCGAGGCACTTCTGCTTTTTAAAGTCTGAAGTCTTCATTTATCAAGTATTTGCAGTTTGATTTTATAGGTGGAACAGTTTAGAGGTCCCCTAGTTCTATTCTTTTGTAGGGGAATAGAGTATATCCATGACTGATTCATTGTGTATGTGAGACTGGTTTGTATGCTTAAAACAGTGTGCATTTATAAGACTACATTGCACATGTGCACTGTATGTACATATTTGTTTCCACCATTTTGTTTTGTCTTTCTGAAAGGTTAAATATTAGATAAACTATATTATAAAGGCATATAAATATATATATTGTGTGTAAATATGAAATAAAGGATGATGGCTGTCGACCTAGACATGGTGCTGGTTTCTTCCAAAGAGCTTACCTTAAATGACTGTTCTTGTATTGCTTCCTGCACAGTTGAGTTAGGAGATTTATTCATTTTACAGAGTTCTATTTTCCGTAGGTGTTTGGTGTATAGATTCATAGTATCAGATTCCAGCTTTTATTTTCAAAAGGCATGTAAAAAAAAAAAAAGAAATAATCTAATTGGTTACTTTGTGCAATTCTCTACTGTTACTATGTACACATTTTGATAAATCTCCCCCCTTGGTGTTTTCCAGGGTTCCTCAATGCCAATTGATTATCGAGAAAGCAAAACACTTATTTTGGGAAATGCACATAAAGTGCTTTTTTCCCTGCACTTACTACTGCATCAAGGCTTCACTTCCTGAATAAAATGGTAATGTCATGACCCGACTCCCAGAGCTGTGCGGGCTGTGGCTGCTGGAGAGGGGCGCTGGGACATGGGACATCAGATGGATACTGTGCAGTTCCCTGCCATCACCCTCTCCACCAGCCACTGCACAGCTCTGAGAGTCAGGGTGGTATTACACGGGCCGAGCAGGGCCCGATGATACCTGTAAACGAGCGCCGATCTGCTAGATCGTTGCTCGTTTACTGGCTTAATTACACCGCCCGATAATCGTTTGACAAGAGCTGCAAGGACATCGTTACCGATGTCCTTGCAGCCCTTGCTAAACTGGCATACATTACCCATCCACGTTCCAGGGCTGCTCCTGCCGTCCGCTTCTTCCAGGGTCCCGTGCGCGCTCTAGCTTCACAGTGGCCTGTCAGCTGATAGGCCGCTCAGCCAATCACAGGCCGGGACCGCTGCGGCCTGTAATTGGCTGAGCGGCCTATCTGCTGACAGGCCGCTGTGAAGCTAGAGCGCGCACGGGACCCCGGGAGAAGCGGACGGCAGGACCAGCCCTGGAACGTGGATGGGTAATGTATATCGTTAGTCGCCGGCCACGCACCGCTATTTCATGTAGCGGTGCGCGGTCGGCGCCCGACAAAAATAGGGTCAAACCTATATCAACTATCAGCCAATGATCGTTGTCATCGGCTGATCGTTGCATTTATTACATGGAGCGATAATCGGCCGAATCGGGCCAATTCGGACGATTATCGTTCCGTGTAATAGCACCCTCAGGTTGTGACATTTATCCAGGAAGTGAAGCCTTGATGCAGTAGTAAGGGCAGAGAAAAAAGCACTTTATAAGCATTTCCCGTAATAAGTGTATATTGGTCATTTGTATAACTTTTGGGGGTCAATACAATACTTGAATAAAAATTTTCATTGGACTTCTACTTTTAATATAATTTATTAAAGCAATGTATTAGAAATCATTTAGTCTTTGGCGTACCCCTTTTACAGATGACACTTCCAATTATGTCTTTATAGCCACAGGTTCTGCCATGGCTGGTCTTCACCCTCTGCCTGGCCTTCGCCTTCTCCAGGACCAGCAAGGCATATAGCTTCTGAGTCAAACAGGTTCACCTGGGGATCCCTGGTGCTTCAAGAAAAGATCTTATGGACCACCAGGTTTTCACCAGGTTTCTCTGCAATGACTTTTTGCAGTCTGCATCTTGCTGCTCATGATATGGCTAATGGTGTGTTTACACCGAGAGATTTCTGACAGAATTTTAAAGTCAAAGCCAGGAATGGATTTGAGAAGTGGAGAAATCTCAGTCTTTCCATTATGACCGGTTCCGTGTTTACAGTCTGTTCCTGGCTTTGGTTAAAAAAAATCTGTAAAAACACTATAACTTAGCTAATCAATGTTCCATTTGGCCCAAAGCCTGGCCGGCTAACCCTGCTACCAGGAAATCTTTCACTGCATTTTCCTGCTTAAGCGGCAAGCATTTTTGTAAATGCCTAGTTGAAATCTGAGGCTATTGGCAGCAAAAGGTTTTTCTCTACCTCAAATATTACCTCATTCCAATGGCAGCAACCCTCCAGGCACACTTAGAAGTTTTGCTCCTTTTGGGACAATTTGTTGCTCAAGTCTGAGAAGTTGACCCCTGTGATTCTGAGAGACCTTTATTCAGGCCCAGGCCGTCCTGGCAGCAATTCTCCAGGCAACCAAAGTTCTCCATGTCTAATGGTGTGTTTAATGTGGTGAGATCTATCTGACAGATTTTTTAAACCAAAGCCAGGAATGGATTTAAAAAGAGGGGAAATCCCAGTCTTTCCTTTATAATCTACTTTATGAACTTTCAAATCCAAGTCAACAGTAGATGTGATATAAAACAAGTTTGTAATATACATTCATTATTTTTTTATTGTTATCTTGCTGTAAAACAAAGCTGAACTTACCAGAAATCTAGGTCCAGTCTCCTGAAGGCAGATTTTTAGTCTTCTGCTCGTTGAAAAAAAACAGACTAAACACAGCCAGTACAGTGTGTCACGGCTCAATATGTCTGTCAATCAAACGACTGCCTTCTCTCTGTGAGCGCTCGGATGGCCTGGGATACACAGGACTTTCTGTTTTTTGACTTGTTTTTCCTCAAAAACAGAACAGTCAGAAAACAGAACAGTCAGAAAACAGGAAGTGCTGTTTTCCATGATAACTAAAAAATATTTTTTAAAAAGAGAATGTAAATAGCAAACTCTTTATATCACATCTACTGTTTGTTTTAGATTTTGAAGGTTACAACGACAGGGACACTTTAAGGAAACAGTCAGAATTTTCTGACCATAATATTATTTTACATTCAGGAATTTCCTTTAGCATTTCCTGATACATCCCAGCTATGACCACCACACCACACACATGAAGGTAGAAAGGGGAGTTTGCATAGGGCAGGGGCCGCAAGGTTAGGGTGGGCGCTAAGGCATGGGTCACTTAGAAACGGGACGGCACTAGGGCATGTAGGGTAATTCTTACAGCTCAGGAACCCAGTATGGTGGCCCAGAGGGCACATGCAGTAGAGGTACTTACCTTCTACAGGATGAGGAGCAGGCTGTAGACCCCGATACACAGGGGGGCTGCTTCTCTGGGGGTTCTCGCCAAGGTGTTCTCGGCAGCAGCAGTACTAGGGAGGTAAGTGGCTGACTGTTGGGATTTGGGTCATGCTGGTAGTGTGTGCGGTCTGCTGCCAGGGTGCTCCAGCTGCAGTCTGCTGTACGAGCCCTGCCTATGTCCGGGTGGGGGGGTACCAGGGCCTGTCTTCTGCCACTGGATGCAGCAGGGGAGCTCTCCCTGGGCTCTTGCAGCTTTAGCTCCAGGCTGCCGGTACTTGACACAGTGAGGGTCCATTTACACAGAAAGATTATCTGCCAAGCCAAAAACAAACTATAAACAGAGATCAGGTCATAAAGGAAAGCCTGAGATTTCTCTTTTCAAATCCATTCCTGGCTTTGGCTTCAAATCTTTGGCAGAAAATCTGTCAGATAATCTTTCTGTGTAAATGGACCCTTAGTGACACAGGCCCTTCGCCCGAAACGAATATTGCTGTTGAAATGCATGTGTTTTTCCCTCACCTGCATTTGATCCATGAATCTTCAATAAAGTAAGAATTAACTGCAAACTAGTGAGTGCCGTGGCTACTATTTTCTATTTGGCATACTGTGTTCATTTGTATCTGTGGCTGCTGAGCACCATGATTGTTTGGTGGCATTAGCTCTTCATACAAAGAAAAGAATTGTGTTATATGTGGCTTGTAGTGGTAGTGCCAAGTATTGCCTTTTGTTCTTGCATAGATCCTGTGTTGTCCTGCCTACCAACCCAGAATTCTGGATGGTTTCTTGCAACAGGATAGTATCCGCAAATCCGGCCCCTCCACAGACAGGACAGGATTGAAAAAATCATTATCTATTTTCCTAAACAAGCGTCCTTCAGGAAAAATCCTGACAGGTCTGTCACTAATGTAATGCGATGGGTCTGGAAATCCATAGATTTCCCCCCTTGCCATATGATGGCACTCGTCGAGAGGTCCTCCCACTCCATTGGACAGGAAACTGCAACTGGATTCATAAAAGAAAAGACTGTACCTTCATCATCGGTTCCGTTTTCTGTCCTTTAGAGCAAGAGGTAGTTTTTCCACCTCTCCATGGATCCGTTAAAGTGTAACTGTCATTTTTCAGAAATCAATAAATATCAATAGTACAGATGATTTTAAGAAATTCTGTAATATTTATTAGGCAAGGGAGTTTCCATCTGGGGAGGGGTCGAGGGGTATTAGTGAGCTTGGAGAGCAGGGCTGTGGAGTCGGTAAGCCGCAGCTCCGACTCCTGAATTTTATCAGGACCAACTTCTGCTCCTTCATAAATGGCCAGTCATATACCAGGGGAGTTATTTATCACACTGGCTCAGCAGCTTCTCCCTAATGTCCTACATGATCCTGGGGCGACTTCTGAGAGAATAAAGGAATACTGTATATAAAGCACATTCTCCTGTGTGTGCAGTGGATGCAGCTAGTCTCCAGCCTCCATGTCCTGAATAACTCACAACTAGATTAGATGGAGCAGGTGATCTTTTCCTGCTGAAAATATTCTATGTTTCTAACTAAATATTCACCATACTTAAAGAAACACTGCTAACAATGCCAGATCCCTGTGAAATAGATATACAGGGGGTCTCACATAGTGATATAGAGAGGGGTCACACATAATGATACAGAACGTCACTGTGGGCATGCAATAGCACGCACACACACACACACAGCTTGCTGCAGCCATAGTGCACACCACACACACATACACACAGCCTGCTGTGACCATAACACACATACACACAGCCTACTGCAGCCATAGTGTGCACACACACACACACACACACACACAGCTTGCTGCAGCCATAGCACACATACACACAGCCTGCTGCAGCCATAGCACACATACACACAGCCTGCTGCAGCCATAGCACACACACAGCTGCAGCCATAGAACACTGAAGAAAAACACACAATCTTCTCCCAGAGAGAAAACACCACACTGAGGACAGAGGTTACTGCTACACTACTTATGTCTTCTCCTCCTCCTCCTCTATATTACACAGGATATCTTCATATTACACTGCTGCTCATATACAGTCATCCAGCATTCAGGAAGAGAACAGCACAGATCTCCCCCCATACAATAGATTCTTCCAGCTCAGAAACAAACTGCCAAATAGTGACCGACAACTTTTCCATGACCCCCCTTATGTAATAGGGCCAGTGTCCTATTAAAATGTTGCTCATAATATATATTCATGAGCAAAACTTGTAAAATTCTGTTAAATACGATGTGTTTTACAAGGAACAATATCTTGGTATAATATAATGTAAGTCATATATACTACTGATCTCACCATAATAGCACAACACTATTCACTGTCTAAAGTAATTGTAATACTGACATTATAATATCATATTCTATACTAAGGAGACGTGTATAAGTTGGAAATAGATACATAAGCACTATTCACGATTCCATGATGTATGTAGGGTGGTGATGCCAGTACACAGCACAATAACTATACATCCATAACTGGAAACAGGTTATGCTGATGTATAGAGAAAGAGTTTTATATTTGTTATGGTCATATATGTGCAGACACACACACTCAATTATAATAAACACACCCACACATGACATTAACAGTGAGTCATGAACCTATATAAATGGTAGTCACCAAGATGGAAGGGGGTTGGATCAGGGCTGTGAGCCCTATGTCACAAGAAGGATCCAGGGCCTTCAAGGAGAAGGTTATGTCGCATGAGGAATCCATGATGGAAGCATGAAGGAAGGAATGTCATCCAGGATGCTTGAGTGAAGCAACAGCTGCCTGAAGCTCGTGACGATTTGTAAGACAAACCCTTCACTTCAAAGGACTCTCATATGAACTTTGGACACTAGACACTAAGGACTGTAAGACATTTCTCTGATATTCATTTTTATTCAATTCTGTAACTTTCACTACTTTTAACCCCTTAAGGTCAAAGCCTATTTTCGTTTTTGCGCTTTTGCTTATTCCATTTTAAGTTTAAAAGTCCATAGCGCTTGCATTTTTTCACCTAGAGACGTATATGAGCGCTTATTTTTTGCGAAACCAATTGTACTCTGCAATGACCGGCATTATTTTTCCATAACATATGCTGCGAAACCGGAAAAAAATCATTTGCGCTGTCAAATTGAAAAAAAAAAGAATTTGTTTTGATTTCGGGGAGTTTTGCATTTACGCCGTCCGTCCTATGGTAAAACTGACTTGTTATGCATGTTCCTCAAGTCGTTACGATTACTATGATATATAACATGTATAACTTATATTGTATCTGATGGCCTGTAAAAAATTCAAACCATTGTTAACAAATATACGTTCCTTAAAATCGCTCCATTCCCAGGCTTATAGCGCTTTTATCTTTTGGTCTATGGGGCTGTGTGAGGTGTAAGTTTTTGCGCCATGATGTGTTCTTTCTATCGGTACCTTGATTGCGCATATACGACTTTTTGATCGTTTTTTATTACATTTTTTCTGGATTTGATGCGACCAAAAATGCGCAATTTTGCACTTTGGAGTTTTTTTGCGCTGACGCCGTTTACCGTGCGAGATCAGGAATGTGATTAATTAATAGTTCGGGCGATTACGCGCGCAGCGATACTAAATATGTTTATTTATTTATTAATTTATATTTATAAAATGGGAAAAGGGGGGTGATTTGGACTTTTATTAGGGGAGGGGATTTTTTATTAATAAAAACACTTTTTTACTTTTTTTTTACATGGACTAGAAGCCCCCCTGGGGGGCTTGTATATACACAGCATTGATCTCTATGAGAGATCATTGCTGTGTATATACAAGCAAAGATCCATCAGATCGGTC
Organism: Dendropsophus ebraccatus; assembly: GCF_027789765.1. NCBI lineage: Eukaryota > Metazoa > Chordata > Amphibia > Anura > Hylidae > Dendropsophus > Dendropsophus ebraccatus. The sequence continues at coordinate 11,592 of NW_027209096.1, forward strand.
ATAGATTGCTATGGCCTGCTGCAGGCCATAGCAATCTATTGCTGAGCCGGGATCAGCGTCATTCCGACGCTGAGGCCCGGCACGGGCAGAAGAACGGATCTCCCCCCCGCGATCGCATCGCGGGGGGGAGATCCGGCCCACTAGACACCAGGGATAGTGTGCATAAAGCACTTCAATGCAGCTGTCAGGTTTGACAGCTGCATTGAAGTGCTTAATTAGCCGGCGCGGCAACGGGACCCGCGCCGGCTAACAGAGGCACTGCCCGGCTGCATGTGTCAGCCGGGATCAGCGCCGTTCAGAGCGGGGTCCCCCGCGGCGCCATGACGTATCAGATACGTCATGGGTCGCTAAGGGGTTAAAGAAGCAATAAATCTCCATTTTATAAAGAAACCTCTCTGTCATCCTACTGCGGCGAGCCACAAACTACAGGTGCTAACGCCATTTTCTACAAATTCATAGCAAAATTTAATTCTACATTTTTTAAAGATTTTTTTTTTAAAGCTGGAGTCTGAGTCGGTACACTTTTTTTCCGACTCCAGCCAAAGCTAGCTCTGACTCCAACTCCGACTCCAGCCAAAACTAGCTCCGACTCCGACTCCACAGCCCTGATGGAGAGGAGAAAAGCAGGGCTGTACAAAATTACATCCTGCAATCTTATCTCACCAAGCTCCCAGAAAAGCAGTGACCTTTCTGACTTCCTAATCCAGTGTTTTATGTGCCCTGTCTGCAAACTGTACAGCTGCTTGTCTTCCTGCTCACTCATCCCCCTCGGCCCCTCCATAGATTATAAAGCAAATCAGTCTTCACTGTGCTCTCATAATGAAGACAGCTTTGCCTGATAATGCACAGATAAGAAGTGAGGTGGTGGGGCTGGGAAACAGCTTTTTGAGTACAGAAAGAGGCTTTTTTGTCTAATAAAACCTATTACACAGTTTCTTTAAATCGCTTGTACTATTGATTTCTGTACTTAAAGTTTATATGACAGTTATACTTTAAGCTCAGCATTTTGGAGAATCAGTGAGCAGATAACTCTGACCACCTTCTGATCCTGCACCAGTATGATGGAGTAAGCAGGGTTTACCCTAATCCTCTTTTTTTATTAAAGTGTCACGGTCCTTTAAATTTTTTTTTACAGAAATCAATAGTACAGGTTTATTAGCCAATAAAATGCATTTTTATCATGACAAAGCTGTTTGAAGCTCCCCCCCCTGTCTTTATGGTTTTCTATATAGAGAGGGGGGGGGATGCAGGGAGATGAGGCACCAAAACGGGACAACAAAGAGTTAATTTAAAGCTACATCACCGGGCTATCTCCTCTAAAGTCAGCACTGACCTCTGAATACGGGCTTTCACACAGCTCCCACTGTGTAATCCTTTGTTCTCTGCTGGCGACTAATCTTCATCCTCCCCCTTCCCCTCTCCATAGGTTACACAGGGCTCGACTGTTGAAAAAGAGTAGAGATTTCCTGATAATGAGCAGTGAATGACAGTGACACTTTAAGTTTACGTACCGATGGGGGATATATATATATATATATATATATATATATATAATTTTTTTTTTTTTGGTTGGTTTGTTTGTTTTGTGATATGTTACCAGGCTTAGGAATCATCCAGGAGCTCCCGGCCTAGGACCAGGGAATGCCCAGTATACAATAAAAAGCTGAGCAGTCACAATAAGCCCCTATGCAGCGCCTGCAGAATTAGATTTCTGGAGGATGAGACTCCGTGATTTATGAAAGACATATGAAACCTTAATTGAGTGGAAATCAAGCCTTCCTTCCCGGGGCCCCTATCCTTTCAGGGGAACCCTCTAGAGAGCCTTGAAAAGGTCCCACTACTATAACCGATGATAAAAATAACTTTTAAGGTTAGAAGAATCAGGGATGGTCCTGGACTCTGATTCTGTTTCCTTTCACTATCGATCTGATGCTCCTACTTTCTCTGATGATGACATAGACTCCTTAGTTAAAGCAGTCAGGCTAACTAAGAAGGATGATAGTCCTATTGCTGAATCTACCCAGGATAGGATGTTTCAGGGTCTCACAACTAAGAAAAAGTTTTTCCTATCCATTAAATTCTTAGGGATCTCATTAAGGAGTGGTCTTATTATCCTGACAGAAAGTTTTTTGTCCCCATGGATATAAAACGCAGGTACCCCTATAGGCAGGAAGAAACGGTTTACTTAAGGATTCTGGCTACCTTAAAGACCCTGTGGACAATCTGTTCAGCATCCTTCCCAGTCCTGTAAGTTTTTAAGGATGCTCCTCAACTCCCAGAGGCAGAGATGTTTCCTCCCCCCCCCCCCCCCCCCCCCCAAATAAGGATACCCAGATTCTCTCTCTAGGGTTGAGAACATCAGGGCCCTGCAAGTCACCACTCTGAATGGGGCCTCACACGTCCGCAAAAACTATCCGGATTTCCTATCAGAAAATCCGGATGGATTTCCGGACCCATAGACTTTAATTGGTCACGGACACCCTTCCGGATTTTTCCGGAAGGGTGTCCGTTCGGAAAATAGATCCGGAAAAAATAGAACGTGTCCAATTTTTTTCTGGTATTCCGGCCCGGACACCCCTTAGAAGTCTATGGGAGCGCCGGAAACACGGGTACTTTCCTGATGTACATCAGGAAAGTGCCCGTAATTCCGGATGACTGAGAGCTCGCCGGCACCCCACCACCACCGGGCACGGGCATCGGCACAGGGCTGCTCGATCACCCCGCCGCGTTGCCCCCGACCGAACGTCAGCCGCCGCCCGACCCCAGCCACAACCCCCTCCCCCCTGCACAGACATCGGGACAGGGCGTACAGACGCCCGATCATCCCGCCGTGCCCCCCCCCCCCCGACCGGACATCAGCTGTCCGCCGCCCAATCCCAACATAACCCCCTGATGGTAAAAAAGGACTACTGTCAGGAAATTATACTTTCCTGATGACATTTGAGGTCCCCTGATTACGATTTCCTGACAGTAAAAACTGACACAGACGTGTGAATGGGGCCTTAGAGAGGCTATGTCTATCCTGGGTCTTATGACTTCCTGTATCACCGTAGTGCCCTGGGCTCAGTACCATTCAAGAATGTTACAATCTTAAATTCTTGCTTTATGGGATAGATCCTCTGACTCTTTGGATTAGTTATGTTTTCTCTCTCCACAAATGTGGTGACCCAAAGAAAGAATTTGGAGGCAGGGGTCCTCTAGTAGAGATGCGCGGATTTCCCGAAGTTCGGGTTCGTATGAACCTGAACTATCGGCATCTGACTCCCTCTGTCTGCCGACTCCGTGCAGAGGGTGGATACAGCCTGAGGAACGCCTAGAAAACTGGGATACAGCCTATGCCAATGGCAGAGGGTGTGGAGTCCAGAGGCAGCAGTAAAGTCTCAAAACGTCAGGGAATTAAAGGCAATATTTCTCTCCTGGGGTGCTGCCGCTCATACAAAATAGGAAAGTAAGAATCCGGTCAAACAACTCTTCAGCAGTGGCATACACAAATCATCAGGACACAAGATCCAGACATACTACATTTTCAGACTTGCTGAGCCACACCTATCCTCCTTTACAGCACTTCACCTAAAGGGGTCCAAGAATAGTTATTAAGGTTGAAAAAAGACAAGTCTATCAGGTTCAACCTGAAACCCTACTGTGCTGGTCCAGAGGAAGGCAAAAACCAATATAAGGCACATGACAGTTGCCCCATCACAGGAAGAAAATTCCTTCCTGACTCCAATGGCAATGAGAATAAATCCCTCGATCAGTGTCCTATTACATGAAATCTAATGTCCATAACTTGTAATAATATTATATTTTTCAAGAAAGGCATCTAGGCCTCCCTTGAAAATATTTAATGAATTAGCCATGACAACATCATGTGGCAGAGAGTTCCATAGTCTCTCTACTCTTACAGTAGAAAATCCCCATCAGTGCTGATGGTGAAACCTTCTTTCCTCTAGACATAGAGGATGCCTCTTTGTCATGCTTACAAGCTTAGCGGTAAAAAGAATCACTACAACGATCTCTGTACTGTCCGTTCATATATTTGTACATTGTAATCAAATCACCCCTAAGACGTCTTTTTTTTTTTTTTTTAACTAAAAACACCCAATCTTGACAACCTGTCTTGGTACTGTAACTCACCCATTCCCTTAATAACCATGGTAGCCCTGCTTTGCACCCGCTCCAGTTCAGCTATGTCCTTTTACATACTGGTAGCCAAAACTGTACACAGTATTCAATATGTGGTCTGACCAGTTAGACCACAAAACTATGTTCTCATCTTTAGCATCTATACCTCTTTTGATGCATCCCATTATTTTATTAGCCTTGGCAGCTGCTGCCTAACACTGATCTCTTAAGTTCAGTTTACTGTCCACCATTACCCCCAGGTCTTTTTCGGAAGTAGTTTTACTTAGTGTTTTATTATTTAGCATATAATTGTACTTATTGGGGGAGATTTATCAACATTATACGCCACTTTTTTGGCGTGAAAATGTCACAAAATTTTGCGCACCCGCATAGCTGAGCAAAATTTTGCGACATGTCACTGACTTAGGCTGATCATGCCTACTTCAGCTTAGGCTGAAAGTAGGCATGATTTATCATGTGCGACTATCTAAAATAGTCGCACATGGGTAGTAAACTCACTCCACATTATAGGTGGTGAAATACATCACCTCTAGTGTGGAGCCGGAATGCTCCGTGGGTCGGGTGCTGTGCACCCGGTCCATGGAGTGTAAGGAGTTAAGTAGTGATGCAGCAGCATCACTACTAACCCCCTGGGGCTGTACAGTAAGGAGGGGTGCTTAGCGCACCCCTCCTTACAGTACAGTAGCAGGGAATCCCCTAATTAAGCCGAGATTCCCTGCCTACGGGGTTTTCCACCCAGAAGCAGAAAACTTCTGCTTACATTCCGGGACTGCTGGCAACTGCGGAACTCAGCAGGTAACCCCCAGCCCCTAGCATCAACCCCCCTTCCCCATGGAGATCGCATTGCATCTGCCCCAGCAAGGAAGGGGGCACTTAACCCCTTTCCTTGCTGGTGCAGGTGCAGTGCCAGGACAGTCTGGTCCCCAGGGGGTTAAGTCCCTGGGAGCCAGACTGTAACTCCCATGCTGAAGGTCACCCAGCTTTCCCAGGATCCTGTAAGGGTTAACCTTATAGGATGCTGGGAAAGCTAGGTGACCTTCAGCATAGGCATGGGAGTTACAGTCTGGCACCCAGGAACTTAACCCCTTACTTGCTGTTTGTTTTTCAGATACCGTCATGCAGAGGATTAAGTTTGGACTACGTCGGTGACCAGCGGACTTTAGTGTGCAATAAAATGGTTAACGAGGGGTGTGGGGGTGTTTTTATTTAAATAAAAAAAAATTCTAGGTTTGTTGTGTTTTCTTTCATTACTTTACAGACTTAGTAGTGGAAGCTGTCTGATAGACGGAATACATTACTAAGTCGGGGCTTAATCGGCATAAAATGGCTAACACTAACCCCCCCCCCCATTATTACCCCAGTACCCAATGCCACCAGGGGTACTGGGAAGAGCCGGGTGCCAGTGGTCCCGCAGCGTCAAAATTGGCGCTCCTGGATTGGGCAGCAGCAGGCTGGTAATATTAGGCTGGGGAGGGCCACCAAAATAAATGGCCCTTCCCACCCTGGTGTTCCTAGGCTGCTGCTGTTTGGTTTTTAACCTGGCTGGTTATGGAAAGGGGGGGGATCCTATGCGGTTTTTTTTTTTATTATTTATTTTAAAAAAAACAAAACGCATATGATCCCCCCTTTTCCAGCCAGGTTAAAAACCAAACAGCAGCAGCCGGCAGTGCCTCTATTAGCCGGTGCGGGTCCCATTGCCGCGCCGGCTAATTAAGCACTTCAATGCAGTTGTCAAACCTGACAGCTGCATTGAAGTGCTTTGTACTGCACAACCCTGGTGTCTAGTAGCACGTATCTCCCCCCCGCGATGCGATCGCGGGGGGGGGAGATCCGTTCTTCTGGCCGGCCCGGGTCTCAGCGTCGGAATGACGCTGATCCCGGATCGGCAATAGATTGCTATGGCCTGCAGCAGGCCATAGCAATCTATCACCGATTACAATGATCTTTGCTGTGTATATACAAGTCCCCCAGGGGGGCTTCTAGTTTATGTAAAAAAAAAAAGTAAAAATGTGTTTTAATTAATAAAAAATCCCCTCCCCTAATAAAAGTCCAAATCACCCCCCTTTTCCCATTTTATAAATGAATAAATAAACAAATAAATAAACATATTTGGTATCGCCGCGCACGTAATTGCCCGAACTATTAATTAATCACATTCCTGATCTTGCACGGTAAATGGCGTCAGCGCCAAAAAATTCCAAAGTGCAAAATTGTGCATTTTTGGTCGCATCAAATCCAGAAAAAATGTAATAAAAAGCAATCAAAAAGTCATATTTGCGCAATCAAGGTACCAATAGAAAGAACGCATCATGGCGCAAAAAATGACACCTCACACAGCCCCATAGACCAAAGGATAAAAGCGCTATAAGCCTGGGAATGGAGCGATTTTAAGGAACATATATTTTTTAACAATGGTTTGAATTTTTTACAGGCCATCAGATAAAAGAAAAGTTATACACGTTACATATCATTGTAATCGTAACAACTTGAGGAACATACATAACAAGTCAGTTTTACCATAGGGCGAACGGCGTAAATGCAAAACTCCCCGAAACCAAAACAAATGTTTTTTTTTTCAATTTGACAGCGCAAATGATTTTTTTCCCGGTTTCGCAGCATATTTTATGGAAAAATAATGCTGTCATTACAAAGTACAATTGGTTTCGCAAAAAATAAGCGCTCATATAAGTCTCTAGGTGAAAAAATGCAAGCGCTATGGACTTTTAAACATAAAATGGAAAAAGCAAAAGCGCAAAAACGAAAATTGGCTTTGACCTTAAGGGGTTAATAAATATATTAAAAAGAAGTGGACCCACTAGTAACTGATACCCAATCTTAGTATGTCCCATTAATTACCATCCTCTGTTTTCTATCACTCAGCCAGTTACTTGCCCATTTACATATATTTTCCCCTAGTCCAGGTCATTTTATGGACCAACCTTACATGTGGCTCAGTATCAAATGCCTTTGAAAAGTCCAGACACACAATGTCCACAGCCTTACCCAAGTCCAAACCTCCCCACAGAAGCAGATCAGATTAGTCTGGCAGGACCGATCATAAACCCATGCTGATGCTGTGTTAAAAGATTATTATCATTAAGATACTCCAGTATAGCATCTCTTACAAAACCCTCAAATATTTTACCCACTATAGATGTTAGACTTATAGGCCTATAGTTTCCAGGATCACTTTTTGACCCATTCTTGAATATTGGTGCCACATTAGCTATGAACCAGTCTTGTGGAACAATCCCTATTGTTATAGAATCTTTAACTCCTTGCCTCCGCAGCCTGTTTTGGCCTTAATGGCCAGGGCCTATTTTTCAAATCTGACCTGTCTCTTTATGTAGTGATAACTCTGCGATGCTTTTAACTATCGTGGTTATTCTGAGATTGTTTTTTCGTGACATATTTCTCTTTATGTTTTATGTTTGCGCAAAAATTAGAAAAATTTATGTTTCTTTATATTCAAAGTTCTTTTTTTCTGAGAAAAAGTCACATAAACTAATTATTACTGGAATATATACAACATGTCTACTTTATGGTGAAGTCATTTGGTGAATGTTCTTTTACTTTTTAGGATGTTAAAAGGCTTCGAAATTTAGCGATTTTTCAAATTTTCATGAAAATTTCAAATTCTGATTTTTTTTTAGGGAACGGTTCAGTTCTGAAGTGGATTTGTGGGGCCTGTATGTTAGTTACTACTATAAATCCCTCCACTGTAAAAACTGCACCCCTAAAGATATTCAAAGTAACATTTCATAAGTTTATTAACCCTTTAGGTGTTTCGCTGAAATTTAAGCAAGTTGGAGGGAAAATTAAAAATTTTCATTTTTTTTTTGGCACATATTCCATTTTAATCATTTTTTTTCCTCTAACACAGCAAATACTAACTAAGAAATGGAACTCAATATTTATTCCACTTATTCCAATGTTTCTAGAAATCCCCCATATGTGGCCGCTTTAATTATTTATGGTATTTATTCTTTTAATTTATATGCTGTAATTATTGATGGTCCGAACCTGCCGAGGTTCGGGTTCGTACGAACCCGGACTCTCGGCAATTATTCCCGCTGTCTTAAACCTCCGTGCAGAGGGTGGATACAGCGGGAAGACCGCCTGGAAAACTGGGATACAGCTGTATCCACCCTCTGCACGGAGGTTTAAGACAGCGGGAATGATTGCTGAGAGTCCGGGTTCGTACGAACCCGAACCTCGGCAGGTTCGGACCATCCCTGGCTGCAATGCATTATATAGTAAATGAGCTGTCGGTGTTACACACTGACAGCTCATGCTCTCTGGAATTAAGGGCGCTTTATAAATAAATAAATTAACAATAATAATTCAAACGATCAGGTTTCTGCCTCAGTGCAGGGGCCTGAACGTTACTAACTATAGTAACCCAGACGCAGCTCACACAGCTGCGGAGGGGGGGAGCACAGGGAGGACGGGGCTAAGGGAGCCGGAAGGGGAAGAGGGGCCTGGGGGAGGATAACAGCAGTGGCGACGGCAGGAGGCAATAGGCCGCAGCCGCCTCCCACTGCGCCGACCGGCAGCAGATCTCCCCATAGACGCTGTTGACACAACAACCTCGGCGTCCATGAAGTTAACTGCCCAGGGGGAGCACGGCTCCTCTTCAGGCAGTGGCGGCGGGAGGAGGCAATGTGCAGCAAGGAAACAGAGGGGGGAGGCAGGGAAAGCATGATGTCCAGGGACGTCATAATGCAGAATGGCATTGCTTTTTATGACATCCCTGGACGTCACTTTGGGGAAGGAGTTAAATATTAGGAATAAGGGTCTGTCTAGCACAGTATTTAATTCAGGCAAAACTTTGGGATGGATGCCTTTTGGGCCCAAGAATTTATGGATTTTAATGTTTTTTAAGGCCCTGCCTCACACTTTGATCCCTAGTCATGTCATTGTTATAGGTTTCCCCTCTGTATTTAGTCTCCCCACTACCCTCTTGTTTTAGTAGTCTGAATGTTTCCTTTTTTCTTATCATTTATCGCACCCTTAACAGCTGTAGTTAACCACATTGGTTTTCTACTACGTATTTCCCGTTATTTTCACCCAAAGAGATGCCACATTATCATCACATATATCCTCCTACAAAATGGGCTTAAAGGGGTACTCCATCGGGGGGGGGCACTTTAGTGCTGGGACCGGGGAGGAGGTGGCCAAGGGAAAAGACGTCCACTCTAGAGAGGAGTGAACCTGGAGCATGCTCGAGTCGATCCGAACCCGAACTTTCGGCATTTGATTAGTGGTGGCTGCTGAAGTTGGATAAAGCCCTAAGGCTATGTGGAAATCATGGATATAGTCATTGACTGTATCCATGTTTTCCAGACAACCTTAGAGCTTTATCCAAGTTCAGCAGCCCCCGCTAATCAAATGCCGAACGCTCGAAGTCGTATCGACTCGAACCCGGTTCACTCAACTCTAGTCCACTCACCTCCCCGATTCCAGCGGCGGGTCGCGCATCGCGGCGCTCCGGTGCCCGGCTGCTTTTGGGTGTCTGACGCTGGCCTGAGATGTGACATCTCAGGACCGCTCAGCCACTCAGTGAAGGATCCGGGATCCGTTTCAAGTCCGCTCAGATCCCGCCTCCTTCACTGAGTGGCTGACCGGACCTGAGACATCACGTCTCGGGTCCACGTCAGACACCCGGAAGTGGTCGGGAACCGGAGCGCCGCAATGCGGGACCCGCCGCACAAAAGTGCCCCCCCACTGGAGTACCCCTTTAAGGCAGGATTTAAAGGACAACTCCGGCCAAAATCTATTTTTTAATGTTATTTCATAAGCAAAGTTAGACAAATTCCTAATGTACACTAATTATGGGAAATGCATATACAGTGTATAGTGCTATTTCCCTTAATTTAGGCTTCAATTTCTGTCAAAAGAAAAAAGGGACAGTCTATACCTAAAGGGTCCAGCAGGGGGGCGCAGTTTATGTAGAATCTACATATAAAAGAAACAAAACAGGGCCCTTCCTGCACAAAATTCAGTTACCTCCCAGCTTGCTCAGTGACTGCTTTGGTGTCTCGCTCAAGTCACTTATTAGCTGAGCGGGCAATCCATCATTTGGATAGGTGATGTAGCAGGAGCTGCAGGAGGCCGGCGGCTGTCAGAGATCGGTAAGACAGCACTGTGGGGGCAAGGGGACATGTAAGTATACATTTCTTACTATGTTTCCAAACGACCTGCCAACCAGTGATTTTTTAATTTCATGGGACTTCTCTTTTAAATTGCCAGAATGACATTTAAAAAATGTCACGGTGCTCCTGTTGTATTTTTATCTTGAAAATGTTTAGAATCACGCATTCCGAGACACTCTAAAATAGCGTATGAGCAGTACTACCTACATAATGTAAATCACATGCTGTTCAAGTGATCCTACTCACAATTTATGCGGCTTTAAACATCGTACTAACTGTTTATCCTTATATTGAACATATGGAGCATCTGGTTTTACCACAATTATATTATCCCATACTTTTTAACCATTGCTTTTGATACAGTTTAATTGTAAGAGAAGTATAATTACTAAGAGATATGTATTTTTGCAACGTACTTTAGAGGCTCTAACTGAAGGTGCCAAAAACAGCACATAGGAAAACGGGTGACAGTATCACTTGAAACTGTGTAGTTTACACAGCAAAGTCTACGGAACTGTTGCACAGACATAATATTCCATGGTCAGTAGATGGCAATACACAACTATATAGTCATAGGGTTAGCCAAAAAAATTAGACAAGCAAGAAAAAGGGGGTAGAGCACCTCATAGGGTGATACAATTTTGATATACGGTGGGCCCAACAATCCTCTATATACCCTCTCACCGGGTTTGGTTGTGCCAAGTCACTACCAACTATGAAGATATTGATAGTGTATATCACACAGGATAGTCACAGGAGAAAGTAAGCCTCCATAACACTCACAGGTACAGACAGACATTAGAATCTCCAAAGCAGAAAAAAAAGTTATCTTCAGCTCAGACCATGTATACTTAAGAAATTGATTCAGCAAAATCAATTAAATAATAATAATAATAATAATAATAATAATAATAATAATAATAATAAATTTCTTAAATTTAACCCCTTAAGGACCGGAGCAAATTTTATGAATATGACCAGTGTCACTTTATTCATTAATAACTTCGGGATGCTTTTACCTATCCTGCTGATTCTGAGATTGTTTTCTCGTGACATATTGTACTTCACATTTCTTGTAAATTGGAGTCGATACTTATAACGAATCTTTATGAAAAAACCCAAAATAACGTGAAAAATTGAAAAAAAAATGCATTTTTCCAACTTTAAAACTTTTCTGCTTATACAGAAAATGGTTATGCCACATAAATTATATATTAAATAGCATTAGCAACATGTCTACTTTATGTTGGCGGCATTTATTAAACTATATTTCATTTTTTTAGACAATAGAAAGCGTAAAACATTAGCAGCAAATTTCCAAATTTTCTGTAAAATTTCAAAATCAGATATTTTTAGGGACCTGTTCAGGTTTAAAGTGTATTTGAGGGGCCTGTATGTTAGAAAGCCCCACAAAGCACCCCATTTCAGAAACTGCACCCCCAAAACTCTGCAAAAGCACATCCAGAAAGTTTTTTAACCCTTTAGGGGAGTCACAGAAATAAAAGCTAAGTGTGTAAGAAATTTGAAAATTTTAATTTTCTGTGCAGAGATTTTATTGTAATCCAATATTTTTCATAATTATAAACTTATTACCAGAGAAATTCACCCCAATATTTATTGCCCCGTTTCTGCAGTTTATATAAATACCCCATATGTGGCCCTATTGCGCTATTTGACGCAATCACAAGCCTCAGATATAAAGGAGCGCCTAGTGCATTTCAATGGCTCCGTTATATTTGGTCATTTCTGACTTTACCACTTCAGCTTGGCAGAGGCTCTGGGGTGCCAAAACCTAAAAAAACACCACTAAAGGGACACCATTCAGAAAACTATACCCCTCAAGGAATGTGCTTCACAGATTTTCCCAACAATATGGCGTGAAAAAAGACAAAAGTATTTTTTACACTAAAACGTTGTTCTAGACTTCAATTTTTCATTTTCACAAAGGGATAAAAGGAAAAAAAAAACACAAAACATGTAGCGCAGTTTCTCTCGAGTACGGAAATACCCCACATGTGGACATAAAGTGCCAAGCGGGCACAGGACGAGCCTCCAAAGGGAAGGAGCGCCAATTGGCTTTTGGAAGCTGGATTTCACTGGAATGGATTTCAAGGGCCACGTCGCATTTACAGATCCCTCGTGCTGCCAAAACACTGGAAACCCCCCACAAGGGACCCCATTCTGGAAACTACACCCCTCAAGGAATCTAACAAGGGGTGCAGTGAGCATATGGACCCCACTGGTGACGGGCACAAATGTGGAACAATGTGACGTGAAAATGAAAATTTTCATTTTTTTCACTTTTACGGCACAAATGTGCCCGTCATCAAGGGGTCCATATCCTCATTGCACCCGTTGTTAGATTCCTTAAGGGGTGTAGTTTCCAGAATGGGGTCACTTGTGGTGGGTTTCCACTGTCTTGGCAGCACGAGGGCTCTGTAAATGCGACATGGCGCTCATCATCCATTCTAGCCAAATCCAAATGGCGCTCCTTCCCTTCGGAGGCTTGCCCTCCACCCACATCGCGGTTTATGTCCACATGTGGGGTATTTACGGACATGGGGGAAATTGCTCTACACATTTTGTGGCTTTTTTTCTCTTTTAACCCCTTGTGAAAATGATAAATTCAAGGCTAGACCAACATTATAGTGTAAAAAATGTAATATTTCATTTTCACGCCACATTGTTCCACATTTGTGCCCGTCACCAGTGGGGTCCATATGCTCACTACACCCCTTGTTACATTCCCTGAGGGGTGTAGTTTCCATAATGGGGTCACTTGTGGGGGGGGTTCAACTGTCTTGGCAACACAGGGGCCTTTTAAATGCAACATGGCCCCTCGAAATCCATTCCAGCCAAATCCAGCCTCAAATAACCAAATGGCGCTCCTTCCCTTTGGAGGCTTACCCTGCACCCGCATGGCGCTTTATGTCCACATGTGGGGTATTTCCGTACTCAGCGGAAATTGCTCTACAAATTTTGTGTTTTTTTTTTTTATTTTTTAGCCCCTTGTGAAAATGAAAAAATCAAGACAAGATCAATGATTTAGAGTAAAAATTTAAAACAAATTACACTAAATGTTGGTCTAGCCTTGATTTTTTTCCATTTCCACAAGGGGTTAAAAAAGAAAATAAACGCAAAGCGTGTAGGGTAATTTCCCCTGAGTACGAAAATACCCTAGATGTGGACATAATGTGCCATATGGGCACAGGGCAAGCCACCAAAGGGACAGAGCGCCATTTAGAGGCTGGAATGCAGGATGGAGACCATGTCACAATTACAAAGCTCCTGTTCTGCCAAGACAGTAGAAACCCCCCACAAGTGACCCCATTCTGGAAACGACACCCCATAAGGAATCTAACAAGGGGTGCAGTCAGCATATGGACCCCACTGGCAACAGGCACATATGTAGAACATGTGCCGTGAAAATAAAAAATACAATTTTTTTAATTTTCACGTCCAAAATGTGGCCGTCACCAGGGGGCCATATCCCCGCTGCCCCCCTTGTTAGATTCCTTATGGGGTGTAGTTTCCAGAATGGGGCCACTTGTGGGGGGTTTCTACTGTCCTGGCCGCACAGAGGCTTTGTAATTGCATCATGGCATCCTCTAATGGGAATGGCGGCCATACCTATTTAGCTGGGGAAAAGGGACCATTATTAATTTATGTGGGGGTATTAGGCCAATTATTAGTTTATAAGGTTGAAAATGACAGGTGTCCATCAAATTCAACCTGTGTTGATCCAGAGGAAGGCAAAAAAACCCTCGTAAGGCAGACGACAGTAGCCTCATCACTGGGAAAAAATTCCTTCCTGACTCCATAATGGCGATCAGAATAATCCCCGGATCAACGTGACCCCTGAAATAGGAATAAGGGACAGAATTTAGATAATGTAGAACCCCAATGACGTGTGGTGCGCCTTGGAGCGATCCAGTATGCAGAGGCCGGGGTGATTAGGACAGGTGTCACACTGGAAAATGGTGTCCTTCCTGATCCCCCTGTTACGCCACACTCTGCACTTCTTCTGGGGTCTCCTGCTTTCCAGTGTGGGGGACGTCACCTGGAAAATGTTGTCCTGGTGCAATACGGGGTCCTTCATATCCAGAAGCGCTGGGTCCGCTCCATAGCTGCTAAATATTAGGGCTTTATTACGGCTTCTGATATGTTCGGATAGTGCCGCAAGCTACAGTAGCTCGGGCAGCGAGGGACCAGAAGAGGGGGTGCTGGTATAAAAGTTATCCCCGTACAGGTGGTGGTAACCTTTATCCAGCAGTGGGAAGATCAGTTCCCCAACGATCTCCCCACTAACTCCGAGGATGGGGGGGGGGGGGGGCATCTGGGGGCTGGATTCGGGTGTCCCTTCCTTCATACACTCTAAGGGTACGTGCACACTGCGGAATGGCGAAGGATAACCCTTTGTGCATTCCGCAGCTGGCACCCACCGGCGGACTGATGGAGGCGCGCGTCTCCGCCCGTGTCATAGACTCCATTCTATGCACGAGCGGATTCCGCTCTCCGTCAAACGTGTTCATTCTTTGGACGGACGGTGGAATCCGCCCATGCATAGGATAGAGTCTATGACACGGGTGGAGACGCGCGCCCGCATCAGTCCGCCGGTGGGGGCCAGCTGCGGAATGCACAAAGGGTTATCCTTCGCCATTCCGCAGTGTGCACGTACCCTAAATCTGTACGTGTACCCAGAGGTACTCTCACAGAGTTAGTAGAATTTCACACCATACCGTGAACTCTTATTGGGACGGTACTGGCGGAAAAGACGTGTCTGGGGGGCAGTGTACGCTACGCTACCCCCAGACACGTCACTGGATGATGAGGATGAATGGAGAAAAGAAGGATCCCCCCCATTCATCCTCACTGGCTGTTTCGGTGTCGGAGGCAATAATAGCGTATGCGTCCGACACCGAAAACACCCTGGGGGCCATCTTTATACGGGGACTAGTATATGGGGTATGTAAATGTGTAGTGGTGTAGTGTAAAACTTTATTCCGTGTAGTGTAATGGTGTTTTTTACATGTTTTTTTTAACATTAAGTATAAAAAAAAAAAAACTACGCCAAGAAAGGAGTTGCCGATAAATGCCGCACTTATGTGCGGCACTTATAAGCAAACCGTGGCTGTAGGATATAGGAAAAAAAACACCCTACGCCAAAAAGGAGGAGTTGCTGATCAGCAGTGCACTTACGTGCGATGCTGATCAGCACTCAGCGGCGATAGGGTGCGGAAAATAAAAAAAAAAAAAATTGGGAAAAAAACAAAAAACCATTCTTCAACCCTATAGCTACTGATATGTGTATTATATACACTTATCAGCCGCTAGGGGGCAGTAGTACGCAAATTCCGGAAAAAGCTGAAGTTTGACGACGCTGGAGCCGATGATTGCCCATGGGGACCGCCGGAAAAAGACGAAGACACCGACGAAGAAGAGGACGCGATCAGAACCCGGAAGACGCGATCGGGACGCTGGATCCGGTGAGTATGGGTCAATACCTGCTCTGGACACCTCAGCTACCTAGCTGAGGTGTCCACAGCAGGTATTTAACCCTTTCATGGGGTACTTACATCGCCGCGATCGGGACGTGGCACCGTGGCCACCGTTACTTTTAACAGTAATGGCGGTCGGTGCCGTCCTCGGTGTGTACACGCAGCGATCGGGGAAAACCGCGGGCGTAAATGTACGCCCGTTTGCGTTAAGGCACGGGTTTTGGGGGCGTACACTTACGCCCGCGGTTGTTAAGGGGTTAAATGGTCTGCATGGAAGATAACTTTTTCTTTTTTTTTTGCTTTGAAGATTCTGACAGGGTTATCCAAGGTTTTTCATTGATCATTTTTTTGTTAAATTCTAAACCTTATCTTAATTTAAGATTAATTATGTAAATAATTAAACACACTTTTTAACACTGTGCAGTATAGAGCAGTTGTATAGATGTTTTTATTATATTTTTTTACATACAGTGAAACCATTATAAGCCAACCACCCAATTTTGCCCAGAAAAGTGATCTTTCAGAGGCAAGGGTGCTTGTTGTGTGTCTTCAGAGGTCACAACTAGTTTTCCTGACAGCCGGAGGTCTCATACTGAAGTGTCCAATCGGTGATCTGCATCTAGAATCTGTCTCAGGCAGACTCTAGTAGCAAAGCGCCAATAATACCACTGATCAATGATATGCAATAATATAAGTACAAGGAATCTAATGGCTAATTTATACTGTAGAGTAAAAGTAAAAGAAAGTTTTTAAAAATATTACAAAGGTCCTCTCATAAAATATGAAATAACACCCCTGCTTTTCTAAACAAAAATCTTAAAATAAATAAACACATTTGGTATCATAGCATGCGTATTTGTCCAAACTGTTTACACTGCTCAAAAAATAAAGGAAACACTCAAAATAACACATTCTAGATCTGAATGAATGAATGAAATATCCTCATTGAATACTTTGTTCTGTACAAAGTTGAATGAGCTGACAACAAAATCCCACAAAAAACATCAATGGAAATCAAATTTATTAACCAATGGAGGCCTGGATTTGGAGTCACACACAAAATTAAAATGGAAAAACACACTACAGGCTGAGCCAACTTTGATATAATTTCCTTAAAACAAGTCAAAATGAGGCTCAGTATTGTGTGTGGCCTCCACGTGCCTGTATGACCACCCTACAACACCTGGGCATGCTCCTGATGAAGTTGCAGGTGGTCTCCTGAGAGATCTTCTCCCAGATATGGACCAAAGCATCCGCCAACTCCTGGACTGTCTGTGGTGCAACGTGACAATGGATGGAGCAACACATAATAGAACGGTCGTACCAGTCCATAGCTTCAATGCCTTCATCTTGCAGGAACTGCTGACACACTCCACCAACATGAAGTCTAGCACAGGGCTGTGGAGTCGGTAAGCAGCAGCTCCAACTCCAACTCCTGAATTTTATCAGGACCGACTCCGACTCCTGAATTTTATCAGGACCGACTCCGACTCATGCTTCTTCATAAATGGCCCGTCATATACCAGGGGAGTTATTTATCACACTGGCTCAGCAGCTTCTCCCTACTGTCCTACATGATCCTGGGGCGACTTCTGAGAGAATAAAGGAATACTGTATATAAAGCAGATTCTCCTGTGTGTGCAGTGGATGCAGCCAGTCTCCAGCCTCCATGTCCTGAACTACTCACAACTAGACTAGATGAACAGGTGGTCTTTTCCTGCTGGCAGTCTTCTATGTTTCTAACTAAATATTAAAAAAAACACTGCTAACAATGAAAGATACCTGTAATATAGAGGTTAGCCATAGTAATATACAGGGGGTCACACATAGTGATATAGAGAGGGTTCACACATAGTGATATAGAGGTCACACAGTGATATAGAAGGTCACTGTGGGGGCATGCAATAGTAATGCACACACACAGCCTGCTGCAGCCATAGCATGCACGCACACACACACAGCTTGCTGCAGCCATAGCGTAGACACACACACACTCGGCTTGCTGCGGCCATAGCACACATACACACAGCCTGCTGCAGCCAAAGCACACATACACACAGCTTGCTGCAGCCATAGCACACATACACAGCCTGCTGCAGCCATAGCACATGCACACACAGCCTGCTGCAGCCATAGCATACACTTACAGCCTGCTGCAGCCATAGCACACACACAACCTACTGCAGCCATAGCACGAGCACACAGCTGCAGCCATAGAACACTGAAGAAAAACACAATCTTCTCCCAGAGAGAAAACACCACACTGAGGACAGATGTTACTGCTACACTACTTATGTCTTCTCCTCCTCCTCTATATTAGACAGGATATCTTCGTATTACACTGCTGCTCATATACAATCATCCAGCATCCAGGAAGAGAACAACACAGATCTCCCCCCACACAATGGACTCTTCCAGCTCAGAAACAAACTGCCAAATAGCGACCGACAACTTTTCCATGACCACCCTTATGTAATAGGGCCAGTGTCCTATTACTGATATATTCCCCGACCACCCTTATGTAATAGGGCCAGTGTCCTATTAGAATGTTGCTCATAATATATATTCATGAGCAAAACTTGTAAAATTCATATCAAAATTCAATTCTACATTTTTTAAAGATTTTTTTAAAGCTGGAGTCGGAGTCGGTACATTTCTTTCCGACTCCAACTCCAGCCAAAACTAGCTCTGACTCAGACTCCACAGCCCTGGTCTAACAGTGTCCTGCATAAGAAGGAACCCTGGGCCAACCGCACCAGCATATGGTCTCACAAGGGGTCTGAGGATCTCATCTCGGTACCCAATGGCAGTCAGGCTACCTCTGGCTAGGACATGGAGGGCTTTGCAGGCCCTCCAAAGAAATGCCAACCCACACCATTACTGCCACTGCCAAACCGGTCATGCTGAAAGATGTTGCAGGCAGCAGATTGCTCTCCACGACATTTCCAGACTCTGTCACGTCTGTCGCATGTGCTCAGTGTGAATCTGATTTCAAGAGCACAGTGGCGCCAGTGGTGAATTTGCCAATCTTGATGTTCTATGGCAAATGCCAAGCGTCCTGCACGGTGTCGGGCTGTAAGCACAACCCCCATCTGTGGAAGTCAGGCCCTCATACCATTTTCACGAAGTCAGTTTCTAACCGTCTGTGCAGACACATGCACATTTGTGGCCTTCTGAAGGTCAATTTGCAGGGCTTTGGCAGTACTCCTTTTCCTACTTGCACAAAGTAGAGGTAGTGCTCCTGCTGCTGGGTTGTTACCCTCCTATGACCTTCTCCACGTCTCCTGGTGTACTGGCCTGTCTCCTGGTAGTGCTTCCAGCCTCTGGACACTACGCTGACAGACATGGCAAACCTTCTTACCCCAGCTCACATTGATGTGCCTTCCTGGATGAGCTGCACTACCTGAGCCACTTGTGTGGGTTCTAGAGTCCATCTCATGCTACCACGAGTGTGAAAGTACCACCACCATTCAAGTGACCAAGTGATCAGCCAGAAGGCATAGGTACTGAGGAGTGGTCTGTGGTCCACAACTGCAGAACCACTGCTTTATTGAGAGTGTCTTCCTATTTGCCAATAATTTTCACTAGTTGTCTATTCCATTTGCACAACAGCATGTAAAATGGTATGTCAATCAGTGTTGCTTCCTAATGGTGCGTTTACACAGAGAGATTTATCTGATACATTTTTTAAGCCAAAGCTAGAAATTGATTTGAACAGATGAGAAATCTCAGTCTTTCCTTTATGAGCTGTTCTCTGTTTATAGTCTGTTCTTCGCTTTGGTTTCATAAATTTGTCAGATATCTGTCTCTGTCTAAATGCACCCTAGTGAACAGTTTGATTTCAAAGAAGTTTGATTGACTTGGAGTTATATTGTGTTGTTTAAGTGTTCCCTTTATTCTTTTGAAAACTGTTTAACAATTGTATTCCTACATGGTTCAAAAGTGCAAACAAAAAGGGGAAAATAACATTGGAATTGCCGATTTCTTGTCAGATTATGTAAGAAAAAAATTTTTTTATAGACTTTCTGACGCACAATCCGATTAAAGACCCACTGGAAGTGTAAAGTCAGCCTTATCCTGGTGAGCGGGTCAATACACTGCTTGTTAATTGACCCCTTCTCTCACGAGCTAATTTTCATTTTTGCACTTTAGTTTTTCCCTTCTCAGGTTTAAAAGACCATATCACTTGCATTTTTGCACCTACGGACCCACACATGTTCTTATTTTTTGCGACACCAATTGTACTTTGCAATGACAGACTTAATTTTTCTATAAAATATATTGTGAAATCGAAAAAAAAATATTTGCGTGAAGAAATTGAAAAAAAGGCAATTTGTTTTAATTTTGGGGGGTTTCGTGTTTACGCCATTCGTCCTATCGTAAAACTAATACATAATCTATGTTTTTCAAGTCAGTACGATTACAATGATATATCTTTTTCATCTGACTGCTTGTAAAAATTAAAAACCTTTTTAAAAACTAAATGTGTTTAAAATTGCTCTTGTACCATCCTTATGACTAGGGATGAGCGAACCGGACGAGGTTTAGGTTCGTATAAACCTAAATTACCGGCTTCTGATTCCCGCTGTCCGTGGAGAGGGTGGATACAGCCTGAGGACCGCCTACAAAACTGGGACACAGAGCGGGCAGACATCGGGAATAAGAAGCCGATAGTTCAGGTTCATACGAACCTGAACCTCGGCTGGTTCGCTCATCCCTACTTATGACCAGGGCTATGAAGTTGGTCAGCCACAGCTCAGACTCCAACTCCGACTCCTGAATTTTATCAGGACAGACTCCGACTCCCAACTCTAAATCCAGCTCCTTTATATAAATGGCCAGGCACACATCAGGGGATATATTTGTTCAACTAGTGTAAATTAGATCTGGCTCAGCAGCTTCTGTGTAATGTCCTACATGATCCAGGGGCGACTTCTGAGGGAATAAGAAAAAATATAAAGCAGCTTGGCGGCCCCGCTCTGAACCACTGTGGTCCCGGGTGCCGCTTGTAGCCCGGGACCGCGGCTATTAGCAGGCACGGTCCAATCGCCATTCCCGCTATATAAGCATTCAGATGCAGCTGTCAAAGTTGACAAATGCATCTGAATAATTATTGCAGCCGTTCATTGGTGGTATAGTGGGGGGATCAACGACGTTGTCCCTGTGTCTGGCACCAGGCCAGGTCTGCACCGTAATGGAGCTGATCCCGGCTCGGCACTTGAGTGCTTTCAGCTGCAGCAGCCGAAAGCAATCGAGTGCTTATCTCATTGATGAGAGATCAGTGAGATCAATGAGAAATCAGTGTACTTATACTAGAAGTCCCAAAAGGGGGGCTTCTATTATAAGTGTGTAAAAAAAAAAAAAAAAAAATGTTATAAATAAAATTAAATAAACATGCTTTGTATCGCCACGTGTGTGATCGCCCAAAATATTAATTTATCACTTCCTGATCTCGTACGGTAAACGATGTAAGCGCCAAAAAATCCCAAGTGCTAAACTGCACATTTTTGGTCGCATCAAATCCAGAAAAATTGTAATAAAAAGCGATTAAAAAGTCGCATATGCGCAATCAAGCTACCAAAAGAAAGTACACATCATGGTGCAAAAACTACACCTCACACAGCCCATAGACCAAAGGATAAAAGCACTATAAGCATGGTAATAGAGCGATTTTAAGGAACATTACAGTGGTAGTGGTATTTAAGAGTAACTTGGTTAAGAGCTCAGTTTTCATAATTGTGACTTTGTTTAAGAGCTCACCCTGAACTGGGTGGAGCGCGAGTGGAAGAGGGGCATAGCCTGCATAGCGGGGTCCACAAAGCACTGTACTCTGACCCAGGGAAGTCTCACTCACCTTCCAAATCATAGCAGATCCACTTCAGCTGGGGCTTACCTCAGGGGACAGGACTGTGGTGGTAATCTCTGAATAGCTGTAACCCCTCTCTCCTCAGACAGAGAGCGCTGCATGCATGTGCACCACATCTGCCCTGCTTAGTCCTACATACCTGCAGTCTCTGTCATCCCTTTTGTTTCCAATCCTCTCCATTACTGTACAGTAACTTATATTATGACATATACTACTGTTTCTGAATGTTTGTTTCATAAGTTTTACATTGTCTGCATTTCTTTGATTTCTCATGGAATATTTGCTTTGGTTGAAGATTTTGCTTTGGATTACAAGCATTGTCCTGGAACGAATTATAGGTCGTAATCCAAGGCACCACTGTATTTGTTAACAATGTTTGAATTTTTTTAAAGCCATCAGATAAATAAAAGTTATACATGTTACATATCATTGTAATCGTAACGACTTGAGGAACATATAAACAAGTCAGTTTTTACCTCGGGTCGCATCAAATCCAGAAAATTGTAATAAAAAGCAATCAAAAAGTCGCATATGCGCATTTAAGGTACGATAGAAAGAACGCATCATAGCGCAAAAAAATATAAACATAGCCCCATAGACCAAAGGATAAAGCGCTATAAGCCTGGGAATAGAGCGATTTTAAGGAACATATTTTTGTTAACAATGGTTTGAATTTTTTACAAGCCATCAGATAAAAGAAAATGTTACATATCGTTGTAATCGTAACGGACTTGACGGACATATATAACAAATCCGTTTTAGCCCAGGGCGAATGGCGTAAAAACAAATATCCCCCAAATAAAAAATAAGGCTCAAGTGGGTTTCTAGGTGAAAAATTGGCAACTGCTATGGCCTTTTAAGCACAGAGGAGGAAAAAATGAAAATGCAAAATAGAAATTGGCTCTGCCTCTAGGGTTAAGGAGAAGTCGGCGGTGGAGTCCGGGAGGAGGTGGCTGAATATAACAACATACCCT